>NC_052147.1:208084170-208326642 GCF_902713615.1 Scyliorhinus canicula
TTGGAAAGAGCGACACGTTCTGCAGTGGCCTCCAGCAGGTCCACCACCACATGTGTCCCAACCGCCATGGGCCCCCTTTCCAGGACACGGTGGACCGCCTGCCCGGCCCGCAGGAAAAACATGGCCTTGCTGTACACCCTCGAGGCGGCTACGATGGCCGAGGAGCCGACGACCCTGGCCATCGCACGAGTGCACGCCTGGATGGTCATGGTGGGGTGGGCATAAAATTTGACCCCAAGTTGCCGCGTTAGTAGGCAGAAGGGCGAGGGGGCCACGGAGGCAGCAGAAGGTCGTTAGGCTGCCTCCCCCACATAGGTTCTTGGCCGCCCTGCCCCCGGCACAGTGGAGGATGCCCTTGGGGTACTGGCCATGCCGACCCCGGTATGGCATGGCCCTGTAACTGAGATCAGGGTAGTGGGGGGGGGGGGAATGGTGATGGATGTGGCACCACAACAGCAGGTGCCACAAGGGAAAGGGGCTGCAGGGCAACAGCAGAGCGGGGTAGCGTTGTTCAGCCCTGGAGGGGCCTGAAGCAATGTCCCAAGCTGCCCAACACCCGCCACGGGGTGAAAAGGTGGGCGGACGACGCTCTTCAGCCCTGTGGGGGCCCAAAACAAAGTCCTTTGTCTTCACAGCAGCTCCAGGTGGTCCCACTCCAATTTCAGGCAGAGGGGTGGGAGGACAGAGCGCAGGCAGCAGGGCCTTCACCCCGGGAGGGGGCACAGCACCAGGCCCCAGGTGGTCCCACTCCCACCTCAGGCAGAGGAGTGGGAGGACAGAAGGCAGGACCTGCATCCCAAGGTGGTCCTACTCCCACCTCAGGCAGAGGGGTGGGAGGACAGAAGGCAGGCAGCAGGCCCTTCACCCCGGGAGGGGGCACAGCACCAGGCCCCAGGTGGTCCCACTCCCACCTCAGGCAGAGGGGTGGGAGGACAGAAGGCAGGCAGCAGGCCCTTCACCCCGGGAGGGGAGGCCTACATCAATAGGTCCTAGGTGGTCCCACTCCCACCACAGACACAGGGCTGGGAGGACAGAATGTGGGGTAGGTAGGGTTGGGGATTGAGGAGGCAGAAACCACAAGAAGCAAAGTAGCAGCTCCACTTCCTCACAAGGTCAATTCAGCTTGAGCTCTGTGTCCAAGCTGAAACTCTGACTGGTACATTCACTCCAAAGTAGCTGTTTGGTTTAGAAGAAGGTGAATTTTCAATCTGCTTTAAACAAAGGTTCTACTTGTAGCTACTTGCGGCTGGAGCTTGTTAATTAGTTAATTGGATTAGGCCAGTTTTCAGAGGCTAGAGTCACAGTATAAAGGTTACAGTTAGTCCACAGGGCAACTATATTTTGTAAGGTAAGAGGGGATGGAGGCTTGGGCAGTTGCATGTTCCTCCTGTAGGATGTGGGTGGTGAGGGATACCACCAGTGTCACCGCTGACTATACCTGCGGGAAGTGCACCCAACTCCAACTCCTCAGAGACCGTGTTAGGGAACTGGAGCTGGATGAACTTCGGATCATCCGGGAGGCTGATATGAGTATACCCAGTTGCCCTTTGGAGTGTTCTCTGCCTGCGCTATTTTTCTACACATCGACCTTGCGAGGGTTGCCACGTGTCTCTGCTTACTTAGACGACGTCTTGATTATGGGAGCGTCGGAGCAGGAACATTTGGATAATTTGGAGGCTGTGCTTAAACACTTTAGGAGATTGGAGTCAGTTTACGTCCTGCAAAGTGTGTCTTTCAGATGAAGGATGTAATCTACCTTGGTTATCGGATGGACCGAGAAGGTTTGCATCCCGTTGCGGAGAAGATGCGAGCAATTCAACAGGCCCCCGCCCCGTGGACACTTTGGGTCTTTGTTCTTTTCTCGGCCTCGTAAATTACTACGGGAATTTCTCCCCAATCTGGCAGCCGCGCTGGCCCTATTGCATTACAAAGAAGAAAGAAAAAGAACAAAGAAAATTACAGCACAGGAACAGGCCCTTTGGCCCTCCCAGCCTGCGCCGATCCAGATCCTTTATCTAAACCTGTTGCCTATTTTCCAAGGATCTACTTCCCTCTGTTCCCCGCCCGTTCATATATCTGTCCAGATGCATCTTAAATGATGCTATCGTGCCTGCCTCTACCACCTCCGCTGGCAAAGCATTCCAGGCACCCACCACCCTCTGCGTAAAAAACTTTCCACGCAAATCTCCCTTAAACTTTCCCCCTCTCACCTTGAAATTGTGACCCCTTGTAATTGACACCCCCACTCTTGGAAAAAGCTTGTTGCTATCCATCCTGTCCATACCTCTCATAATTTTGTAGACCTCAATCAGGTCCCCCCTCAACCTCCGTCTTTCCAATGAAAACAATCCTAATCTACTCAACCTTTCTTCATAGCTAGCACCCTCTATACCAGGCAACATCCTGGTGAACCTCTTCTGCACCCTCTCTAAAGCATCCACATCCTTCTGGTAATGTGGCGACCAGAACTGCACGCAGTATTCCAAATGTGGCCTAACCAAAGTCCGATACAACTGTAACATGACCTGCCGACTTCTTGTACTCCATACCCCGTCCGATGAAGGCAAGCATGCTGTATGCCTTCTTGACCACTCTATCGACCTGCGTTGCCACCTTCAGGGTACAATGGACCTGATCTCCCAGATCTCTCTGTACATCAATTTTTCCCAGGTCTCTTCCATTGACCGTATAGTCTGCTCTTGAATTGGATCTTCCAAAATGCATCACCTCGCATTTGCCTAGATTGAACTCCATCTGCCATTTCTCTGCCCAACTCTCCAATCTATCTATATTTTGCTGTATTCTCTGACAGTCCGCCTCGCTATCTGCAACTCCACCAATCTTAGTATCATCTGCAAACTTGCTCATCAGACCACCTATACCTTCGTAGAAGTTTGAAGAAGAATTGTGCCTGGGTTTGGGTCAGCCGGAAGAAACCGCTTTTCAGCGGGTACAACAATTGTCGTCATCCGGGTTGTTAACAACCCACTATGATCCTGCAAAACCTTTGCTCATCCCATGTGATGCCTCCCCACATGGTATTGGACCGCCCTGTCCCATCAGAAGGAGAATGGAGCTGAGTGGCCGATGGCTTTCGCCTCCTGCACATTGACTGCAGCAGAAAAGTAGTACGCGGAGATCAAGAAGGAGGGCCTGGCGGTGGTCTTTGCAGCGAAACGCTGCCACGAAAATGTTTCTGGCTGGCACTTCACTATCGTGACTGATCATAAGCCTCTGCTTGGACTTTTCAGAGAGGATAAGCCGATTCCGCCCATTGCTTCCGCACGGATGCAGCGCTGGGCTTTGCTGCTCAGTGCTTACAGATATTCTTTGGAGCATAAACCAGGGGCCCAGATAGCGAATGCCGATGCACTGAGCTGGTTGCCTTTGTCGACTGGCTCCTTGTCGACCCCCAAGACAGGTGAAGTGGCCGCAACCCTGAACTGTATGGACTTATTGCCTGTCACGGCATCACGGATCCGGGAGTGGACCCAGACAGATCCGGACCTAGCCAAGGTTAGGCATGTAGTGTTTTATGATGAGCAGCATAGACAGCTCCCAGGCGAGTTGCAGCCGTTTTACTCTAGGCTGTCAGAATTCAGTGTGGAAGATGATATCCTTTTGTGGAGGATGCATGTCCCGGATAAAGGGCGGGAGCTGATACTAAAGGACCTCCACAATGGTCATCCAGGTCTGACCAAACTGAAAATGTTGGCCCGGAGTTATGTCTGTTGTCTGGGGCTCAACGCCGACATCGAGAAGGTGGCCCAACACTACTCCGTTCGCCAAGAGCATCAGAAGCTTCCGCCGGCCGCACCCCTGCATCACTGGGAATGGCCAGGGCGACCTTGGATGCGCTAACATGCAGATTTTGCTGGGTCTTTTCAATGATCCATTGATCAAGCCCAATCAAAGTGGCTTGAGGTACATAGGATGGCGGGAATAACGTCCCACGCAACCATCGAGAAGATAGGTTTATCTTTTAGCACGCATGGCCTCCCCGAGGTGCCAGCCACAGACAATGGCACTCCTTTCACTTGTGAGGATTTTGTAGGGTTCACGAAGATGAATGGCATATGACATCTTCGCACTGCTCCATACCATCCGGTTTTCAATGGGTTGGCGGAGCGCGCAGTGCAGACTTTCAAACGGGGCCTCAAGAAACAGTCTTCTGGGTCCATGGACACTAGACTGGCTCGATTTTTGTTTTCTTATGGGACCACTCCACATGCATTGACTGGGGTAGCTCCCATGGAACTCCGAATGGGCCTCAGACTTCGTACTCGCCTTAGCGGGTATCATACCCGGTATTACCCCTCGCAAGTTCCTCAACAGAAATGGCCTGAGTATACATGGGATTTGTGGAACCATTACCAACAACTGTTGCCCAAACAAACGAGGGCAACGTTTATGACACCCCCCCCCCCCCGACCCTTCGCGCAGAGTTCCCGCCGGCAGCGACCAGGTGTGGACGCCGCTGGCAGGACTCTGCTTTTTCTGCGCGGCCGCTTGGCCCATCCAGGCCGGAGAATCGGCAGCCCGGCCTCGTACAGCGACCCGCGACCGGTGCTGTGCCAAATGTGTCGGCGCAAATGGCGCCGATTCTCCGCACCTCGGAGAATCGCATGCCGGCGTCGGGGCGGTGTGACGCGGGACTGGGAGAATTGCGCCCCCTGTCCCGGCCTCTGACCTTGCTTAAAATCCTTTGCTTCTGTAACTTTTTTCTGTTCTGACAAAAGGCCATTGACCTGAAACTTGACACTATTACAATGATGTAGCTTCCAATGATGCAGCACAACAATTTATATGTCGAGAGAGCCTTTAATATACTAAAATGTTCCAAGGTGCTTCACAGGAACATTTTAACACCAAACCACATAAGGAGATGTTCAGCCAGACGACTAAAATCTTGGTCAAAGTGGTAGTTTTTTACCCCCTCTTAATGAGGAAAGCGAGGTAGAAAGGCAGAAAGATTTAGGGTGGGCATTCAAGAGCTTGGGGCTTAGGTATCAGCAGGCACTGCCAGTAGGGATTCTAATTGGAGACACGCATGAGGTTAGAATTTGTGGCATGTAAATATTTTGGAAGGTTGTGGGGCTGGAAGAGATTACACTGATAGCAAGGGGCAAGCCATGGATCGATTTGAAAACAAGGATGAAAACTTTTAAAATCAATATGTTGTTAGTTCTGGAACCAGTATAGATCAGCAACCACAGGGATGGTAGGGGAATGGAACCTGTGAGTTAACATACTGACGATAGAACTTTGGATAACCTCAAGCTTATGGAGGTGACCAGCCAGGAGAGCTTTGGAATATTCAAGCCTTGATGTAACAAAGGTATTCTGAGGACTTCAGCAACATAGGGGCGGCGCCAAGCGGTTATGGAGGTAGAACAAAAGCAATTATAATGATGGTGCAAATATGTGGCCAGAAGCTCATCTCTGGGTCAGATGTGACACCAAATCTGCAAGCATGGCTTAATGGACTGTTTCTAGGCAGAGAGTTGGAGTCACTGTATCGAAGCAGAGATTGGAGTGGGGCCCAAAAGCAATGGCTTGAGTCTTCCCGATATTTAATTGGAGAAAATTTCTGCTCATCTTGTACTGAATGTTGGATAAGCAGTTGGATAATTTAGCAATAATGGAGGTGTTAAGAGAGTACTGCTTCTATTGTACTCCACTTCCAAATTATGCAATTTGAAGTTTGAACTTTATTACCCAGAGGCAAGAGTGTCACTAACTGTGACCTCCGTAGAGACTGATAACGTTGAAAAAGAAATTCAAATTTCCAGTTATTAGCTGAAAGGATGACATGTCAAGACTTTTGTGTTTGTTTTTAAAATGCTATTCCTGTAAAAAGTGACTAAAAAAACACCATTGATTTGACATTTTTTGCATAGGCAAATTATTCTTTAAACTATTGAAATAAACACTTATCACTCTCCCAGAATTTTAAGTAACAGCAAACAATTCACAGTTGCTTCCAGTGCGTTGCTTCATCTCTAGAATCCATAGATTCCCTACAGTGCAGAAGGAGGCTTTTCGGCCCACCGAGTCTGCAAAGGCCCTTCAAAAGAGCACTCTACCTAGGTCCACTCCCCCACCCCACCCCACCCAACCCCATAACCTTGTGCATTGATCATGGCCAATCCACCGTCCTTACCCATCTTTGGACATTAAGGGGCAATTTAGCATGACCAATTTACCTGCACATCTTTGGACTGTAGGAGGAATGTAAATCACTTATTGTCACAAGTAGGCTTCAAATAAAGTTGCGGTGGAAAAACCCCTATCGGAGAACCCGGAGGAAACCCACGCAAACACAGGGAGAACGTACAACTCCATACAGACAGTCACCGGGGGCTGAAATTGAACCCGGGTCCCTGGCAAGGTTGGCGCTAGGCACAAAATGGAATGCCATGCTCTGGTCCCTCGACAGCAGCGTGAATGCGTTCTACAGCACACGCCGGCATGGGCATGCACATTGTACTGTAAAGGCTGTTGGCATATCATTAACGGTCCCAACCCGGCCTTACACGATGAGCCGTCTCTGCCAGGAGAAATAACCAACGGTGAGGTTCACTTGTGTTATTTCAAATCTGGAAACCGGCGCCATGGCTGCTGAGGATGCAGGAGGGGGGTACAAACAGTGTCCAACATCGCTATAGAGTGCTCCTTAATTTATGTTCATAGAAGAGAGGGTGTCTTCATGTTACTGGTAGAATCTATGATTCAATTGGACTTCACTCCCAGAACTATTTTTACAAACAAATCTTGTAAACTACTAATCGGCAACCCTTTTCATCTCAATTTTCATACAATGTGGCTGACAAAATTGTTTTTGCAGCTTTTTGTTTCCCTTTCCTAAAGTATGATACTTTGATGCACACTGTATCAATGAACAACATTTGCTTAGTGTTCCCTACAGGGAAGAAAATTATAGTTTTCTTCAAAGCCCTATTTTTATATTGGAAATGTTATTTATGCTTCTTTGACATCAGTGAACATAGCAGTATTCTCCTAGCGGGATGATATTACGATCCCAGACCAGACCCCAACAGTGGCTAGGATGCTGGACCGAAACCCAAATATTTTAGTTTATTTTGTAAGACTTTGTGGAAAGAATACTTTGCTCCAGGAGTGATTGCACAAAGAAATAGGGATTTGGTATTTTTAAAACAAAACTTTATTATTAACACAGTATTAAAATCTTTAACATGACATCCGGAAATACAATTACTCCTTAAATGATACAAATTACAGTAAATACAATACCCTTAAATTACTATCTCTATTCCCAATTCAACAGCAAGAAAAAAACATTCAGCTCTTCATCTATCCTACATCCCAATAGCACAGAGTAATACTTGCTTTCCAAAACAGATTTTGTTCCTTTCAGAACTCCTACAAACTCTGGCGCGACCCACCATTTTCTCTTACCTTGTTTGCTGCTGACAAGAATGAAGGAAATGGTTTCGGGTCCTTTTGGCCCTCGTCCACGCTCCACCAATGGAACCTGTTGGATGAAAGTGAAGCCTTCCGGTGTCGGAAAGTATGGGATCTCCATTTGTCCAAAGTTCTGCATTTTTTCCTGTTAAAAAGTTATCAAATAAAACCCCTCTGAACGTGTAAAAAAAACAATAAAAATAAAATGAATAAAATAAATTTTAAAAATAAACATTAAATGAATAAAATAAAATGAATAAAGTAAATGAATAGCCCCCCCCCCCCCCCCCCCCCCCCCCCAAAACTTGTAAAAAAAACTTGCATAAAAATATGCGGCCGTACTGCGCATGTGCCCGATCATTGGTGCGCATACGCAGTGCGGCCGCATTTTTTTTTACATGTTCGCAGCCATTTTGAAGGCCGCTTGTAGCCGGCGTTATTAAAGGCCGGCTGTTGCGCACAAATTTACACGATCGGGAGCACAGTGACGGACGGCTCCGCAACCCTCCCGACACCCACTCGCGGGTCGTGCCCTCGACTTTGACAATGCCTGATCTAACATATCTAAAATCCTGCATTTGTCACAATGAGTGCAGCTCCAACAACAGTCAGGAAACCCAACACTATCCAGAACAAAGCAGTCCACTTCATTTGGATCCCTTTCGCAAACATTCACTTCTTCCACCACCAACACCCAATGGCAGCAAGATACACTGCAGGAACTCACCGAGGCCCCTTAGACAGCACCTTCTGAACCCACGACCACTACCATGTAGAAAGACAAATGCAACAGGCACATGAGAATACCACCACCTGGAAGCTCTCCTTCAAGTCACTCACCATTCTGACTTGGAAATATATAATTTTTCTTTCAATGTCGCTGGGTCAAAATCCAGGAATTCCCCTTTGAACAGCAGTGTGGGTCTACCTACACACATGAACTGCAGTGGTTCAAGAAGGCAGTTCACCACCACCTTCTCAAAGGCAATTGGGGTGCACAATGAATGCTGGCCCAGCTAATGACACCCACATCCCGTAAATATTTTTTTTAAATTCCTGATGATCCTCAAGGAAATGTTTGCTCCAGTGTCTCTTGGTGGACAAATGTAGGAATCACACCAAGATTGTACAGAAAACTGTTTTGATTAGTTGATTGACGGTCACATAACATTATGTTGGGTGCTACTTAAATTAATGTGTCGCTTAGAATTATTCTGACAATGACACCCCCCGGTGCAATGCCACTAGAGTAATGCAGCTTCAAAGTTTTAATTACTTTTTAACTACCTTTTAGTTTTTAGTAAATGTCCCAGAACATCACTTGAAAGATATACTCGTTTAACCAGATGTTGCATTTTGGAGGTCTCGAGAGTATTGCTTATTTCAGTATATCCTATATTCATTTGTCAGCTAAAGCTGTAAGTGCCTTTCCTAATTGGTGGTACGAATGGTGAGAAACTGCCAATTTCATCAAATGTTTGATCATTCATATCTTTAAACTAATATTTACCAAAATAATTGGCATTTCATGTCTGAATTTTCTGAAAGCTGCAACAATTATGTTCATATTTCCAGTAGTTTAACACATCTATTAACCTCCAGTGCAGTCACAATATCACCATTTCTGTTTTTGCAGCCTATTCCCTTTGGTTAACTAGTCATTCAGGATTTTATAGCTTTTTGCCAGATTTCACTAACTAGCTTTCATCATGGTCTCAATGCCCTGCAGAATCTCCACCTTGCATTTCAACGGTTGTAAACATTCTGCCAGACATTTTTCTTTAGCAGGAATTACTGTGCAAAATATGCTTGCTGTTCAGATAAAAATTCAAAATAAAAGACACTCACAATTTTTCAGTATTTATTTTGTAATCAAGATTCTATTTCTGTTTGGAATTCTCAGAACTGTTTCATTTATTTGCCTGTAGCCAGTAAGGTGCAATTCCCATGAAATGTCAAGAATCACTTTTCTCTGGCAGCACGGTGGTGCAGTGAGTAGCACTGCTGCCTCACGGCGCCGAGGTCCCAGGCACAATCCCGGCTCTGAGTCACTGTCCGTATGGAGTTTGCACATACTCCCTGTGTTTGCGTGGGTTTCACCCCCACAACCCAAAGATGTGCAGGCTAGGTGGATTGGCCATGCTAAATTGCCCCTTAAGTGGAAAAAATTAGTTGGGCACTCTAAATCTATTTTTAAAAAAAATCACTTTTCTAATCTAATTTTGCAACCTAAAGCTTACTGGTCATGAGAAATCACTGCATGCATGTGGGTACAAATGCAAAGTGGATTTGGAAAGTAAGATTTGATCCATGTAGCCAATGATCACTAAGTCATTATCTGTAAAACAATTTCCATTATAGACAAGTCTTTCTATAAAGTGACGTTCAACATTGATTGGGATTGTCAATTTATGATTCAACATAAAGCTGTAGATGGTGTATGAATAAGTTGCTCCATATTAGTTTTCATGGAAGTGATGTATTTTTGGAAAAAGGGTGAAAAACAGATACAAAATATTTTTAATTTAGTGGCGTGAAATTCAAGGTGTGTTGTTGAAAAAAAATATTGGTTGAAATAAAAAGAATGTTGGAATATTCCGCATTTCAAAACTTGGAATGAGTAAAGTGAGGAGGAAAACGCCTTTGGAAAAATAAGTGAAAGTCTATTTTATTACATAGTAGCATGATGAGGAGCAGGATTACATTGATATTTGAGAGCGTTTACTATATAGATAAGTAGATGTATTTGATTTATGGAAGTGAAAACTTGCTTTTTCTCTGTTGTGACGAGTTAGGATTAGAACAGAAGGTCATGCACTGGAGGAGAGATTGAAAAGATAGGGAGGTAATATATTTTGTACACAGTGAGTCTATAAGAGCAACACTTACAGCATGAAATGTTGAGAAAAGAATGGGAGCTCTAAGAAAGGAAGAAAAGATCAGCTGAGGATGGCGTACAAGAGTATGGGAGAGGTAAAAGTTGATGAATGATAAAGTATAATAGAAAATTATTCTGATATTTTTAAATTATTGATATTTGTGATTTTTCTGTTCAAAACTTAATTTGTAAGGGTAGAGCATAGGTAAATGAGGAAGCAACCTAACTTGGTATGGTGGCATGAAATAATTATACATCGGAATGTTCAAGCTTATTCACTAACCTGTGTACCATTATACTTAATTATTCTAGAAGAGTGCCTTCTGTTTTTCTATATCTATTCATAGTTGTGCAAAAATTGCATTCTTAACACGGCTATTTTCAAAAAAGCTGTTTGTGTCTATTTCTGGTAAATGTATCTCTTGCTTGCATTGATTTGCTTTTCACAGTCAATAACGAACTTGAGCAAGGAGATGGAGTCTGTGATGAAGGACATCAGGAGTGCAACCCAAAAGAAATACATAGATTATGGGAAAACTCCTGGTTCGCCAGACAATGACTTTCTCTTCATGTATTCAGTAGCTAGGTATGTAAGCCTTACTTTTCACAGTAACTTCATCGCAGCCGACTTGTGACAATAAGCTATTATTATTATATTATTTCCTTTGGAAATGAATTAACCAGAAAAAACTAACTTGGCACTGATGTCACGAGAATGTTTTTAGATTTGTTCAATAAATGCAATAAATTCTAATGTAAAATTAAAGTATAACTTGAAGGTTATATAAAAAAATGTTTGCTGTACTAAATTCAGTGCTTAGAGCAGTTTTCAAGGTATTATTGACTACATTTGTACATTATAACTTGGAGGTGCTTCTGGTACTTGCTTTGCGTAAACTTCACAATGCTGCCAAATTCTGTAGAATGTAGTCATTCTCGTGATGTGTTCTATCCAGATTATCAAAAGGCATTTGTCAAAGTTCTAGATAAAAGAGTGTTGATTTATCTAAATGATGTGGCAAACCAAGGTAAATTTTGGGTTAGGTCAAGAAATTAGCTAACGTTGGGCCGCACAGTGGCGCAGTGGTTAGCACTGCTGCGTCACGGCACCGAGGTCCCAGGTTCGATCCCGGCTCTGGGTCACTGTCCGTGTGGAGTTTGCATATTCTCCCTGTGTTTGCGTGGGTTTAGCCCCCACAACCCAAAGATGTGCAGGGTAGATGGATTGGCCACGCTAAGTTGCCCCTTAAGTGGAAAAAAATTGAATTGGGTAATGTAAATTTATAAACAAAAAATAGCTAAAGGGTAGAAAAGTATTGATGTCTTGGAACCCCCTACTGTTTCTGACTTACTTTTTCTATGATTCTGAAAAATAAAATGAAGATTGGTTAGACTTACTGCTGATGCCAAATTTCAAAGAGCAGTGGAGATATAGTAGGCCGATCAGAAATTACACCATTTGCTTTACAAAATAAAGAACTGGACAGAAAATTGTAAAATACTGTAAAAGGATATAAAAATTAGTCCCCCACATAATCCAAGAATGGTTTTGAAATAGTTAAGAGTATGTATATTGATATTTAGCATGCAAAATGCTCAACCAGTATGGAATATGAGTCAACAAAGTCGATAGACTTTGAATTATATAACCAAAACAGTTGGATACAGTTCAGAGGAAATTATATGCTGCTTTGATGAAACCACACTTGACTACTGTGCCTAGTTCTAACCATTCTGACATAAATGAATCTGTTAAGTTTTGGAGGAAGTACAGAGAAGAACCATGCTGCTGAACTTAATGTCAGAGCTCTGGCTTTGACAAAGAGTCATTGGACTCGAAACGTTAGTTATTTTCTCTCCCTACAGAAGCTGCCAGACCTGCTGAGATTTTCCAGCATTTTCTCTTTGGCTTCAGATTCCAGCATCCATAGTAATTTGCTTTTAGCAAGAAAAACCTGGGTTTTTCATTTGTGAAAGGTGTCTCAGAGGCAAAGAAATAGTTGGAACGAAGGAATTGGCCATTCAGCACCTGGAGCTATTGAGTTAGATCACAGTAGGGGGCAGCACGGTTGTGCAGTAGTTAGCACTGCTGCCTCATGGCGCTGAGGACCCGAGTTCAATCCCGGCCCCGGGTCACTGTCCATGTGGAGTTTGCACATTCTCCCCGTGTCTGCGTGGGCCTCACCCTCACAATCCAAAAAGATGTGCAGGATAGATGTATTGATCATGCTAAATTGGAAGAAAAGAATTGGGTACTCTTAAGTTTAAAAAAAATGAGTGAGATCACAGTTGATAAGTACTCCAACTCTATTTGTGAATCTGTGTTCCCTATCACTTGAAATGCTTTGCTTATTGATCAAAGTCCTAAAAATTTCAATTGACCCAGGATTTTGAACACCTTGCTTGTATAATACCTCAAATTTCTAAATTCAAAAGAATACAATGCAAGGTTATGCAACCTGTTCATGTTGTTTAATCCTTTAAACCATTTTTGTGTCAGCTGCAGCTCAGTTGGTAGCAAACTCACCTCTGAGTCAGAAGTTTCTGGATTCAGGTCCAACTGCAGGAACGGAGCACAAAAATCAAGGCTGACATTCCAACAGAAGTGTCACCTTTTGGATGTGACATTAAATAGAAATCTGAGGCTGCCCTCTCAGGTCTAAGAGACCCCATTCATTATTTCGAAGATCAGGAGAGTTATCCCTGGTGTCCTCACCAATATTTATCCTTCAATCAACATCATGCGAACAGATTATCTGATTATTGTGCAATTATGTACGCAAGGTGGCTACCATGTTCCCTACAGGATAGCAGTAATTACACTTCAAAAATATTTAGTTGACTAAAGCACTTTGAGATGTCTGATGGTGATGAAAGGCACTACACAAATGTGAGCCTGTCCCTCTTTGAGACATAATTCTGGTGAATCTGTTCTGTGCCCTTTCCAAGGCCAGGTTTTGTTCCCAAGGGTGAGTGCACATAACGGAATGTATTTAAGCCCGCCCATCCATACAACTTAATGTGCCTCCTAATATAGTGACATCAGCAAATTTGGATGTCTAATTTTTCATTTCTTAACTCAAGCATTCTTACTGTCGTCTCCTACCTGCCAACCAATTGCTGATCTATGTTTCAAGATTACATTTCACTTTGCACTTGCTCATTTGTTTTCCTTAACCAATAATTTCTTCAATTTTGACATCATATTAAAGAGAGAGATTATAATTTATTTAAGAGAGCACTAGAGACGACCAATCCTCTAATCATGAAAAGGAAATCAATGGGTTAAATGACGAAAATATTGGTGAGATGTTGAAATTTATTTTGAAAAACAAATGCAGATAGGTGAAAAAATACGGGAAAAGCCTATGGTTATTCTTGCGGCTAATAATTAGCTAGCTTTTCTCTTCAGTGGACATGCCCAACAAACATTGAGCTGGGTCTTCTGGATCATAAAATATGTTATATCTTCTCAGTTGCCCAAAACGGTTGGATATGAGACAGTGTGTGTAGGAGGTTGCCCTTTTCCCTACAGTCTCTTCAACACTGTCTAGCATGGAGAAATTGAATTTTTGAAGCATTTTGAATTAGTCTTCCTGCATTTTGCTGCTGCTCGTGGTGCTTGGGAGATGACTGCGCAATCCTTGCCACTTCTCCCTTCGTGGTCAGCCTAGATCACGTTTCCAGATATCCTTAAGGTTGATGCTCCACCCTTGGTTTGGAGCTGAGAATGGTGCTAAAAGTGGAGCTTCATGTGGATAAGGTTGTTGGGGAGAGAAAGAAAAGCACCAAGGCTTACACTAATTGCAAAATATTGCATTGTTATGGCGATAGTTCTTTATCTGTAGATCTTGATATTGGTCAAGTTTGGCACAGTGAAATTTCTTCACTGGCTAATGAAAGGGCATAGCAGTCCCTCTTAGCTGAATTGACCTAATCTAGTAATGTCTCTTGTCAGGCTTAAAGTCCTCCTGGAATCTCTATTATGCTATATTCGGGAGAGGACTGATGGATTCTGCAAGATCTTTAAGGAAGCACAGTCCTTAAAGCTGAGAGTTGTAGCAACAGTCGAATGCTTCTGCCTTTCTATCGGTTTATTCTGAAGCTGCGTCAATGGCAGGTGTGTATGGCATTTGGGAAGGATGTGCTAGCTTCCATTGATTATGCGTGGGGACTAGGATTCATGTTACAATTCTTTTGATAAGATCTGCCAAATAGTGTGTCTGAAATTTGAGAGAATTAATGCTGTCTTATAGTTTCAGAGCTGGTGCTATTTGAGGCCTTTGCTGCATTTTTACTGTCCAGAGACCTTGGAGATGTAACAGTTTAGGTGGCAGATCACTTGGACTGGTACCTTGATGGGAAATATCAGAAATAGGTAGAGGAGCTTGAGAAATGTTGATCTTTTTCATGATGTGGAGATGCCGGCGTTGGACTGGGGTGAGCACAAGATGCCGGCGTTGGACTGGGGTGAGCACAAGATGCCGGCGTTGGACTGGGGTGAGCATCTTTGATGATTTGATTGCCTGCAGGTGCTCGCATTCCGGGCATCTCTGACTGTGTCTATATAAACATTTCTGGAACAAGCCTTTCCATTCACCTGAAGAAGGAGCCGTGCTCCGAAAGCTCGTGTTTGAAACAAACCTGTTGGACTTTAACCTGGTGTTGTAAGACTTCTTACTGATCTTTTTCATGTTCACCCTATAAAATATGATAGGGTTAAGTAAAATCATTCCACCTGATTTAGGTTAGCATATAGATTGATTATGGGACATGGTGCAAGGTAGTGGGTTTTGATGTGGATGTGTATGGCAAGATACCTGAAGCTAGCTCCTGCCGATGCAAGGATACATACAGGATCTCTACATAGAACATCTCATGTAAGCTGGAGAGACATTCAAATGAGATGGTTTGGATGATACTTTGTTAACTTTTTATTTATATTATATGAGAGCTTTTGGAAGTCAGCAGATAGACACGGGCTCTGTGGCTTTCAATGTGGAGGTATTTTACTGCCACCAAAGAGAAAATGCTGGAAAATCTCAGCAGGTCTGGCAGCATCTGTAGGGAGAGAAAAGAGCTAACGTTTCGAGTCCAGGTGACCCTTTGTCATTTTACTAGCGTTTGGAATTCATTGGCTGAAAACTAGACATCAAGCAACTGCAATTTTTTGGGGAAGTGAGAGGTGGTATTGCAATTGTGCACATGCTTTTTTTAATGCCTTGTTTTGACACTAAGCCACATTGAATGATGTGTATTAGTAGCATAGGCTTTTCCCGTAGCATCTGAGGTGAAGTTACCATCAGTTAAGTTAATTGAAGCAATGGTTTTGATATATATTTACTGCCAAAGGGGGTAAGCCAGAAGAAGGCTTGTCTGCAGGCTTTCACAATGGTTTTCTGTTGTCTCAAATGTTGAAATTGTAACTCCTGTATTTTTTCATCTAGAGCACTGGGTCGGTACACTTTTTTCAGACCCCTGATCACATGTGACCCCTGATGTCTACTTCTCCCACAGTAATGTGGGATTCTTCGTTTTCTGCAGCAGAACTTAACCCCTGAGATATAATAGGAACTCGCGCTTTGAAATGTGGACTATATTGTTATGCTGGTGCATGAGAGGAAGAGGAAATGGTTGAATATGATGAGGTTGAAGGGCCTAATCAATGTATCCTCTAATTTTTGTGTGCAATGCATGGGCCCTTGAGTTTTTTTTTGTACACAAACTTACTACATAGGGCCCAGTGTGTGCACAGCCTACACGGAACTTTCACCGTTCTGTATGATTGCATCAAAAGGGAATCATTGGGCATATTGGGTTATTGGCCCTATATCTGTGCATGTAACTCTGGATAGATGGGATTGTTACAGGAAGAAGTAATTGTTTATGTAAGCCATGTTGGCTGGGGTCTGCTCCCAGGGGGGAGATGATATTGTTGTGATTTTGTTTTTGTTTAAATTTGATGTGTAAAATTGTTAAAACTATAAATGCCTCAATAAAATATTTTCTGAAAAAAAAAAGAAAAGTGATAGGCAAAGAAATCAAGGACCTGTATCAGATAATAAGACTGTAAAAAATAGTAGGACGGGATAAGATACGCTCAAGGTTTTGTTCCTGAAATAAAATGGATGAATTAGTTGTGCAGATAGATGTAAAGGGATAAGACATAGTTGGTATTATGAAGATATGGCTCCAAGGTGATCAAGGATGGGAGTTAAACATTGAAGGCTATTCAGTTTTTAGGAAGGAATGACAGAAAGGAAAAGGTGGTGAAGTTGCATTGTTAATTAAAGAAGAAATTGATACAACATTGAGGAAAGATATTAGTACAGATGATGTGGAATCTGTCTGGGTCGAGTTAAGAAACATCAAGGGCAAAAACACTCGTAGAGATGATATACAGACCACCAAACTGCAGTGGTAATGTTGGAAATAGCATTAGACAGGAAATCAGAGAAGCATGTTATAAAGGAACATCTGTGATTATGGGTGACTAATCTGCAGATAGATTGGGTGACTCAAATTAGTCAGTACATTAGAGGAGGAAATTGTGGCGTGTATACAAGATGGAAGCAGTATGTTGAGGGAACAGGCCATCTTGGACTGGGTGTTATGCAATGAGAAAGGATTAGTTTGCAATCTAGTTATCCCTGGGGGATATGGTAGAATTCTTTATCAAGGTGAATAGTGAGGTACTTGATTCTGAGACCAAGGTCCTGAACCTCAATACAGGTAACTATGATGGTATGAGGCATGAGCTCGCAATGGCGACTGGGATACATTACTGAAAGGAAGGACAGCAATCAGGCAATGGCAGGCATTCAAGGAACGAATAGGTGAACTCCAAAAGTTGTTTATTGCCATTTGGCGCAAGAGTAGACAGTTAACTGTGGCCAAACCATGGCTTACAAGGGAAATTAGAAGCAGTATTAGA
This sequence comes from Scyliorhinus canicula, assembly GCF_902713615.1. NCBI lineage: Eukaryota > Metazoa > Chordata > Chondrichthyes > Carcharhiniformes > Scyliorhinidae > Scyliorhinus > Scyliorhinus canicula. The sequence continues at coordinate 208,101,429 of NC_052147.1, forward strand.
TTCAAAGAAGAGGCATACAAATTAGCAAGAAAAGCAATTGGCCTGAGGACTGGGAACAGTTTAAAATTCAGCAAAGTCAGACCAAGGGATTGATTAAGAAGGGGATAATACAATTTGAAAGTAAACTAGTGGGGAACATAAAAATTGACTGTAAAAGTTTCTATACGTATGTAAAGAGGAAAAAGGTTCATAAAAACTAATGTGGGCCCCTTACAGTCAGAAACGGGGTAATTCATAACAGGGAACCAAGAAATGGCTGAGGAACTAAATTCGTACTTTGCTTCTGTCTTCACAAAGGAAGACATGAATAATGTACCGGAAGTTCTGAGAATCTCAAGTTTTAGTGAGGAGCTGAAGGAAATTAGTAGTAGTAAAGAAATGGCTTTGGAGAAATTAATGGGATTGAAGGTGGACAAATCTCCAGGGCCTGGTAATCGTCATCCCAGAGTACTTAAGGAAGTGGCCCTAGAAATAGTAGATCAATTGGTGGTTCCTTTCCAAAATTGTTTGGACTCTGGAATAGTTCCTACAGATTGGAGGGTAGAGATTGTAACCCTGCTATTCAAAAAGGGAGGTAGAGAGAAAGCAGGGAACTATAGACCAGTGAGCCTCACCTCGGTTGTGGGAAAATTGCTGGAGTCCATTATCAAGGATTTCATAGCACAGCATTTGAAAAGCAGTGGTGTAATCAGACAAAGTCAGTATGGATTTCCGAAAGGAAAATCATGCTTGGCATATCTACTGGAATTCTTTGAAGATGTAACTAATAGAGTTGACCAGGGAGAACCGTGGATTTGGTTTATTTAGATTTTCAGATGGCTTTCAACAAGGTCTCACATAGCAGATTAATATATCAAGTTACAGCACATGGGACTATGGGTAGTATTTTGAGATGGATAGAAGGCTGGTTAGCAGACAGGAAGCAAAAAGTTGGCAGGCAGTGACTAGTGGGGTACCACAGAGATCTGTGCTAGGACCCCAACTCTTCACATTATAGATTAATGATTTGGATGAGGGAACTAAATGTATTATCTCCAAATTTGCAAGTGATAAAAGTTGGATGGGAAGGTGAACTGTGAGGAGGATGCAGAGATGCTTCAGCGGGATATGGACAGGCTGAGTAAGTGGGCACATGCACGGCAGATGCAATATGTTGTGGATAAATGTTTTTTTTTTAAATTTCGGGTGCCCAATTATTTTCTTCCAATTAAGGAGCAATTTAGTATGACCAATCCACCTACCCTGCACATCTTTGGGTTGCGGGAGTGAGACCCACGCAGACATGGGGGGAACGTGCAAACTCCACAGAGACAGTGAACCGGGGCCGGGATTGAACCCGGGTCTTCGACGACGTGAGGAAGTAAATTTACTGCGTTGAACTAAATACGCCACCGCATTTACTAACCACTGCGCCACTGTGCCGCCCCTAATGTGGTTAATGTGAGGTTGTCCGCCTCAGTAGCCAAAATAGCAAGGCAGATTATTATTTTAATAGGTGGATACTCAGGGAGACCTTAATGTCCTTGTGGAGCAGTCACTGAAAATAAGCGTGCAGGTACAGCAAGCAGTAAAGAATACAAATGGTATGTTGGCCTTCATAGCGAGAGGATTTGAGTATAGGAATAGAGATGTTTTACTGCAATTGTACAGGGCCACACCTGGAGTATTGTGTGCAGTTTTGGTGTCATCTGAGGAAGGATGTTCTTGCTATGGAGTGAGTGCAGCAACGGTTTACCAAGCTGATTCTTGAGATAACAGGACTGTCAAATGAGGGGAGACTAAATCGGTGAAAATTATATTCATTGGAGTTTAGAAAAGCGAGAGGATATCTCATAGCAACTTACAAAATTCTAACGGGATTAGACAGAGTAGATTCAGAAAGAATGTTCCCGATGGTGGGGGAGTCCAGGACTCTGGGAGAATAGTTTGAAGATAAGGGGTAAACCTTTTAGGACTGAGGCGCGAAGTAATTTCTTCATCCAAAGAGTGGTGAATCTGTGGAATTTACTACCACAGAAAGTAGTTAAGCCTAAACATTGTGTAATGTCAGAAGGAATTAGATATAGCTCTAAGGAATCAAGGGAAATTGGGGGAAGGCAAGATCAGGGTATTGAACTTGATGATCAGCCATGATCATGATGAATGGCGGAGCAGGCTCGAAGGGCCTCCTGCTGCTATTTTCTATGTTTCAATGAAAGGCCAATGAAACAAAGGCTTGAAAATTGGGACGAATGCAGGAGTTGTTCAGTGATCGGTGTATTTACTTCAATGCAAGGAGTCTTGTGAATAAGGCAGATTAGCTGAGGCAACTGATAAACACTTGAAAATATGATTTTACTGTTACTGAAGTGCTGCTTAAAGAAGGTCATGAGTGGCAGCTCAAGATTCCAGAAGGTAGGGTTTTCAGATGGGTTTTAGAGGGGGACGCAAATGGAGGAGTTATCACAATATTGGTTAAAGAAGCAATCACAGCTATACGGTGGATTGATATGCTAAAGGTGTATCAAATGAGACCATTTGGCTCAATATAAGAGCAAAATAGGGGCAATCACACTATTGGAGTGTAGGAAACATGCCCAAACAGTAAGAGGGAGAGAAAGGAACAATATGAAATGCAGTGCTATGAGAAGTGTAGAAACATAAGAAGTGTAGGCCATTAATAGTAGGAGATTTCAGCTACTATAATTTCAACTGGGATTAGTTTAGTGTAAAAGATACCGAATGCAAAACTCTTAATGTATTCAGGAGAACCTTTTTAGTCAGTCTCAAGTATGTTCAACAAGAGATGGGGTAGTTCTGGTGGACTTAGTTTTAGGAGATTAATCTGGGTAGGTGGAAGGGATATAATTGGAAGAGCGTTTTAGTGGTGTTGGTCATAATTCAGTTAGGTTTAGAGTAGTTGTAGAATAGGATAAAGGTGAGCTGAGAATTTAAAATTTAAATTGGCGAAAGGCCAATTTTACTGAGCTGTGATGTGATTTGGCAAAAGTGAACTGGTAGAGCTACTTGGAGGCAAATCAGTGTCCGAGCAATGGGACACATTCGAGGGGAAGATAGAGAGTTCAGAACAGATGTATTCCCAGAAAGAAAAGGATGCGGTTCCAAAATCTAAGTCTCCCCTGAATATCAAACGGCATATAATGTAGCACAAGACAATGAGATAAAGCTTATGTCAGATGCCAAAAGCTCAATATTGCAGAAAGCCTGGAGGAGTAGAGAAAGTGCAGGATGAAATTAAGTAGAAAATTCAGAAAGCAAAGAGAGTGCATGAAAAATAAAATCAAGAAAACCCAACAAAGTTATAGAAAGGCACATATTAATCAAGGATAATCAGCATGACTTTGTTAAAAGGCTGGCCATGTCTGACTAATATTTTTTGATAAGAGGGTTGATGAGGGAACACATTTGATGTAGCATGAATTTAAGCAAGGCTATTGACAATGTCCTGTGAGACAGACTAGTGGGAAATTTAAAAGCTTAAGGAATCCAAAGGAAAGTGCTAAATTGCATTCAAAACTGTTTCAGTGGCAGGGGCAAAGGATTAACGTCGTTGGGTGTTCTTGTGACTGGATGGCTGCTTCCATTGAAGTTGCACAGGGCTCGGTATTTAGCCCCTGCTGTTTGTGATATTTGTCAATGATTTAGACTTAAATGTAGGGGCACGATTAAAAAGTTTGTAAAAATTGGCCGTGTGGTTGATAGTAAAGAAGAAAGCTGTAGCCGGTGGAAGATATCATTGGACTGGTCATGTGGACAGAAAAATGGCATATGGAATTCAAGTACTATAGATGGGTCAGTTTTTGTGCAGTGTGTGCAGGAGGGTTTTCTGACAGGATGTAGACAGGCCAACAAGGGGCGAGGCCACATTGGATTTGGTACTGGGTAATGAACCCGGCCAGGTGTTAGATTTAGATGTAGGTGAGCACTTTGGTGATAGTGATCACAATTCAGTTATGTTAACTTTAGCAATGGGCAGGGATAGGTATATACCGCAAGGCACGAATTATAGCTTGGGAAAGGCAATTATGATGCTATTCGGCAAGATTTAGGATGTGTAGGATGGGGAAGGAAACTGCAGGGGATGGGTACAATCGAAATGTGGAGCTTTTTCAAGGAACAGCTACTGCGTGTCCTCGATAAGTATGTACCTGTCAGGCAGGGAGGAAGTTGTCGAGCAAGGGAACCGTGGTTTACTAAGGAAGTTGAAGCACTTGTCAAGAGGAAGAAGAAGGCTTATGTTAGAATGAGACATGAAGGCTCAGTTAGGGCACTTGAGAGTTACAAGTTAGCCAAGAAGGACCTAAAGGGAGAGTTAAGAAGAGCGAGGAGAGGACACGAAAAGTCGTTGGCGGATAGGATCAAGGAAAACCCTAAGGCTTTCTATAGGTATATCAGGAACAAAAGAATGACTAGAGTAAGATTAGGGCCAATCAAGGATAGTAGTGGAAAGTTGTGTGTGGAATCAGAGGAGATAGGGGAAGCGTTAAATGGATATTTTTCATCAGTGTTTACACTGGAGAAAGACAATGTTGTCGAGGAGAATACTCAGGTTCAGTCGACCAGGCTAGATGGAATTGAGGTTCACAAGGAGGAGGTGTTAGCAATTTTGGAAAATGTCAAAATAGATAAGTCCCCTGGGCCAGATGGGATTTACCCTAGGATTCTCTGGGAAGCCAGGGAGGAGATTGCAGAGCCTTTGGCCTTGATCTTTATGTCGTCTTTGTCGACAGGAATAGTGCCGGAAGACTGGAGGATAGCAAATGTTGTCCCCTTGTTCAAGAAGGGGAGCAGAGGCAACCCTGGTAATTATAGACCTGTGAGCCTTACTTCGGTTGTGGGTAAAATGTTGGAAAAGGTTATAAGAGATAGGGTTTATAATCATCTTGAAAAGAACAAGTTGATTAGCGATAGTCAACACGGTTTTGTGAAGGGTAGGTCATGCCTCACAAACCTTATTGAGTTTTTTGAGAAGGTGACCAAACAGGTGGATGAGGGTAAAGCGGTTGATGTGGTGTATGTGGATTTCAGTAAGGCGTTTGATAAGGTTCCCCACGGTAGGCTATTGCAGAAAATAAGGAAGTATGGGATTGAAGGTGATTTAGCGGTTTGGATCAGTAATTGGCTAGCTGAAAGAAGACAGAGGGTGGTGGTTGATGGCAAATGTTCATCCTGGAGTTCAGTTACTAGTGGTGTACTGCAAGGATCTGTTTTGGGGCCACTGCTGTTTGTCATTTTTATAAATGACCTGGAAGAGGGTTAGTAAATTTGCAGATGACACGAAGGTCGGTGGAATTGTGGATAGTGCTGAAGGATGTTATAGGATACAGAGGGACATAGATAAGCTGCAGAGCTGGGCTGAGAGGTGGCAGATGGAGTTTAATGCAGAAAAGTGTGAGGTGGTTCACTTTGGAAGGAGTAACAGGAATGCAGAGTACTGGGCTAATGGCAAGATTCTTGGTAGTGTAGATGAACAGAGAGATCTCGGCATCCAGGTACATAAATCCCTGAAAGTTGCCACCCAGGTTAATAGGGCTGTTAAGAAGGCGTATGGTGTGCTAGCCTATATCAGTAGGGGGATTGAGTTTCGGAGCCACAAGGTCATGCTGCAGCTGTACATAACTCTGGTGCGGCCGCTCCTGGATTACTGCGTGCAGTTCTGGTCACCACATTATAGGAAGGATGTGGAAGCTTTGGAAAGGGTTCAGAGAAGATTTACTAGGATGTTGCCTGGTATGGAGGGAAGGTCTTACGAGGAAAGGCTCAGGGACTTGAGGTTGTTTTCGTTAGAGAGGAGAAGGCTGAGAGGTGACTTAATAGAGACATATAAGATAGTCAGAGGGTTAGATAGGGTGGACAGTGAGAGTCTCTTTCCTCGGATGGTGATGACCAACACAAGGGGACATACGCCATCAGTGTCCCTGCTGATTTCATCTGTGGGAAGTGCACCCAACTCCAGCTCCTCAAAAACCGTGTTAGGGACCTGGAGCTTGAGCTGGATGAACTTCGGATCATTCGGGAGGCAGAGGTGGTCATAGATAGGAGCTTCAGGGAAGTAGTTATACCAAAGACTGGAGATAGATGGGTAACTGTAAGAGGGACTGGGAAGAAGCAGTCAATGCAGGGACCCCCTGCGGTCGTTCCCCTGAGTAACAAGTATACCGTTTTGGATACTTGTGGGGGGGACGACTTACCAGGGGTAAGCCATGGGGTACGGGCCTCTGGCACGGAGTCTGTCCCTGTTGCTCAGAAGGGGAGGGGGGAAAGGAGTAGAACATTAGTAATTGGGGACTCAATAGTCAGGGGCACAGATAGGAGATTTTGTGGGAGCGAGAGAGACTCACGTTTGGTATGTTGCCTCCCAGGTGCAAGGGTACGTGATGTCTCGGATCGTGTTTTCCGGGTCCTTAAGGGGGAGGGGGAGCAGCCCCAAGTCGTAGTCCACATTGGCACTAACGACATAGGTAGGAAAGGGGACAAGGATGTCAGGCAGGCCTTTAGGGAGCTAGGATGGAAGCTCAGAGCGAGAACAAACAGAGTTGTTATCTCTGGGTTGTTGCCCGTGCCACGTGATAGTGAGACGAGGAATAGGGAGAGAGAGCAATTAAACACGTGGCTACAGGGATGGTGCAGGCGGGAGGGATTCAGCTTTCTGGATAACTGGGGCTCTTTCTGGGGAAGGTGGGACCTCTATAGACAGGATGGTCTACATCTGAACCTGAGGGGCACCAATATCCTGGGGGGGAGATTTGTTAGTGCTCTTTGGGGGGGTTTAAACTAATTCAGCAGGGGCATGGGAACCTGGATTGTAGTTTTGGGGTACGGGCGATTGAGAGTATAGAGGTCAGGAGCACAGATTTGACTTCGCAGGAGGGTGCCAGAGTTCAGGTAGGTGGTTTGAAGTGTGTCTACTTCAATGCCAGGAGTATACGAAATAAGGTAGGGGAACTGGCAGCATGGGTTGGTACCTGGGACTTCGATGTTGTGGCCATTTCAGAGACATGGATAGAGCAGGGACAGGAATGGTTGTTGCAGGTTCCGGGGTTTAGGTGTTTTAGTAAGCTCAGAGAAGGGGGCAAAAGAGGGGGAGGTGTGGCGCTGCTGGTCAAGGACAGTATTACGGTGGCAGAAAGGATGCAAGATGGAGACTCTTCTTCCGAGGTAGTATGGGCTGAGGTTAGAAACAGGAAAGGAGAGGTCACCCTGTTGGGAGTTTTCTATAGGCCACCTAATAGTTCTAGGGATGTAGAGGAAAGGATGGCGAAGATGATTCTGGAAAAGAGCGAAAGTAATAGGGTAGTTGTTATGGGAGACTTTAACTTTCCAAATATTGACTGGAAAAGATATAGTTCGAGTACATTAGATGGGTCGTTCTTTGTACAATGTGTGCAGGAGGGTTTCCTGACACAATATGTTGACAGGCCAACAAGAGGCGAGGCCACATTGGATTTGGTTTTGGGTAATGAACCAGGCCAGGTGTTAGATCTGGAGGTAGGTGAGCACTTTGGAAACAGTGACCATAATTCGGTGACCTTTACATTAGTGATGGAAAGGGATATGTATACCCCGCAGGGCAAGAGTTATAGCTGGGGGAAGGGCAATTATGATGCCATTAGACATGACTTAGGATGTGTAGGTTGGAGAAGTAGGCTGCAAGGGTTGGGCACACTGGATATGTGGAGCTTGTTCAAGGAACAGCTATTGGGTGTTCTTGATAAGTACGTACCAGTCAGGCAGGGAGGAATGGGTAGAGCGAGGGAACCGTGGTTTACCAAAGAAGTGGAATCTCTTGTTAAGAGGAAGAAGGAGGCCTATGTGAAGATGAGGCATGAAGTTTCAGTTGGGGCGCTTGATAGTTACAAGGAAGCGAGGAAGGATCTAAAGAGAGAGCTAAGACGAGCAAGGAGGGGACATGAGAAGTCTTTGGCAGGTAGGATCAAGGAAAACCCAAAAGCTTTCTATAGGTATGTCAGGAATAAAAGAATGACTAGGGTAAGAGTAGGGCCAGTCAAGGACAGTGGTGGGAAGTTGTGTGTGGAGGCTGAGGAGATAAGCGAGATACTAAATGAATACTTTTCGTCAGTATTCACTCAGGAAAAAGATAATGTTGTGGAGGAGAATGCTGAGACCCAGGCTATTAGAATAGATGGCATTGAGGTGCGTAGGGAAGAAGTGTTGGCAATTCTGGACAAGGTGAAAATAGATAAGTCCCCGGGGCCTGATGGGATTTATCCTAGGATTCTCTGGGAAGCCAGGGAAGAGATTGCTGAGCCTTTGGCTTTGATTTTTATGTCATCATTGGCTACAGGAATAGTGCCAGAGGATTGGAGGGTAGCAAATGTGGTCCCTTTGTTCAAGAAGGGGAGTAGAGATAACCCCGGTAACTATAGGCCGGTGAGCCTCACGTCTGTTGTGGGTAAAGTCTTGGAGAGGATTATAAGAGATACGATTTATAATCATCTAGATAGGAATAATATGATTAGGGATAGTCAGCATGGTTTTGTGAAGGGTAGGTCATGCCTCACAAACCTTATCGAGTTCTTTGAGAAGGTGACTGAACAGGTAGACGAGGGTAGAGCAGTTGATGTGGTGTATATGGATTTCAGTAAAGCGTTTGATAAGGTTCCCCACAGTCGGCTATTGCAGAAAATACGGAGGCTGGGGATTGAGGGTGATTTAGAGATGTGGATCAGAAATTGGCTAGTTGAAAGAAGACAGAGGGTGGTGGTTGATGGCAAATGTTCAGAATGGAGTTCAGTTACGAGTGGCGTACCACAAGGATCTGTTCTGGGGCCGTTGCTGTTTGTCATTTTTATAAATGACCTAGAGGAGGGCACAGAAGGTTGGGTGAGTAAATTTGCAGACGACACTAAAGTCGGTGGAGTTGTAGACAGTGTGGAAGGATGTTGCAGGTTACAGAGGGACATAGATAAGCTGCAGAGCTGGGCTGAGAGGTGGCAAATGGAGTTTAATGTAGAGAAGTGTGAGGTGATTCACTTTGGAAAGAAAAACAGGAATGCGGAATATTTGGCTAATGGTAAAATTCTTGGCAGTGTGGATGAGCAGAGGGATCTCGGTGTCCATGTACATAGATCCCTGAAAGTTGCCACCCAGGTTGATAGGGTTGTGAAGAAGGCCTATGGTGTGTTGGCCTTTATTGGCAGAGGGATTGAGTTCCGGAGCCATGAGGTCATGTTGCAGCTGTACAAAACTCTGGTACGGCCGCATTTGGAGTATTGCGTACAGTTCTGGTCGCCTCATTATCGGAAGGACGTGGAAGCTTTGGAACGGGTGCAGAGGAGATTTACCAGGATGTTGCCTGGTATGGAGGGAAAATCTTATGAGGAAAGGCTGATGGACTTGAGGTTGTTCTCGTTAGAGAGAAGAGGGTTACGAGGTGACTTAATAGAGGCATACAAAATGATCAGGGGGTTAGATAGGGTGGACAGTGAGAGCCTTCTCCCGCGGATGGAGGTGGCTAGCACGAGGGGACATAGCCTTAAATTGAGGGGTAATAGATATAGGACAGACGTCAGAGGTAGGTTTTTTACGCAAAGAGTGGTGAGGCCGTGGAATGCCCTACCTGCAACACGAGTGACCTCGCCAACATTGAGGGCATTTAAAAGTTTATTGGATAAGCATATGGATGATAATGGCATAGTGTAGGTTAGATGGCCTTTAGTTTTTGACTTCCCATGTCGGTGCAACATCGTGGGCCGAAGGGCCTGTACTGCGCTGTATTGTTCTATGTTCTATAGCTTTAAATTGAGGGGTGGTAGATATAGGACAGATGTCAGAGGCAGTTTCTTTACTCAGAGAGTAGTAGGGGTGTGGAATGCCCTGCCTGCAACAGTAGTAGACTCGCCAACTTTAAGGGCATTTAAGTGGTCACTGGATAGACATATGGATGAAAATGGAATAGTGTAGGTCAGATAGGCTTCAGATGGTTTCACAGGTCGGCGCAACATCGAGAGCCGAAGGGCCCGTACTACGCTGTAATGTTCTATGTTCTAACACGATGAAGTTTGAGGTTATGCACTTCGAAAAGATAAATAAGGCACAGGAATGCAGAATAAATGATAGGGTTCTGAGAAGTGTCGAGTACATGTCCACAGACCCCTGAAGGTAGCAGGATAGATAGATATGGTGATCAAGAATGTACACAGGATATTTTCCCTCATTGACGAGGCCGAGCTTGCAAGCGTCAGGAGGTTTGTCTAGAACTGTATCAAACATTAGTTGGACTATAATAAGAGTATTTTGTGCAGCTCTGGTCAGCGAATTACAGAGAGAGTGGAGAGAAGATTTGAAAATGTTTCCTGGAATGGAGGATTTTAGCCATGAGGAAAGATTGGATAGGCCAAGATTATTTTCTTTGGAACTAAGAAGGCTGAGGAGATACTCAATTGCGGTGTACAAAAGTATTCGGGGCCTTGATATTATGGGTAGGAAGGACCTATTTTTGTTACCAGAGCCGTCAATAACCAGGGGAAGTAGATTCAAAGTAATTGGTAGTAGGATAAGAGCGGAGCTGAGGAATATTGTTTTCACCCAGAAGGCATTACCTGAAAGGGTGGTAGGGCAGAAACCCTCATTTATTTAGAAAAAGCTTGGATATCCAATTGAGATGGCATATGGTGAATAGTGATGAGAAAAGCTTTAAATTACAGGGCAATATAAATGGGCAGGTCAGATGGGCAGAACAGTGGCAAATGGAATTTAACCCTAAAAAGTGTGATGTGATGCATTTTGGGAGGACTAAGCAAACAAAGGAATACACAATAAATGGTAGGAGGCTAGGACGTACAGAGGACCAGAGAGATCTTGAGGTGCGTATCCACAGGTAGATAACACGGTTAATTCAGTTCCATCATCACCTACGGGCTGTTACATTCTATACCTTATAAAGACAAGTATCCCTCTTTAGGCCACAGCTAGACGATTGTGTACAGTCCTGGTCACTACATAATACAAAGGATATGATTTTACTAGAAAGATTTTACTAGAAAGATTGTGTTGTGTGTGAATGTTGCAGTAGTTTATAGCTCACCTGGATCCTTGTTTCCTTAGAATTGGTAATACGGAAGAGATGGGGAATGGGCCTTTTGGACTGAGGTTTACTTTTTTTGTGGGATATTTGATGTTTTTGTCAAACTATGGGCGCGATTCTCCCAAAGAATTTTTAATTCATTTGTGACGAGTGTTTCAGGAAGTTTCACACCCACTCTGCTGGCAAGTTCCTCGCTATTTAATGACACTTTTTTGAGCCCTGGGGAGTTTCTCACCTGTTTAACCTATAATTAAGGCTGGATTCTTCCGCCATGTAATTCATGCGGACCACGTAAAGGTCCATTGACCTCGGGCAGGAATTTCCGGTCGCCGAGCAGACGTGGCTGGAGAATCCCACCCTTAAAATTTGTTTTAGCATTGAGGAGCTAACTCCGAGATCGGGCTGCAATTTTGATGGGGTGCTCCGATCTCTAAATGAGTTGTGGTTTCCCCCATAACCCCCATTCATGGGTAATGTCACCCCTCACAAAAGTGCATCATCCCACACATTCCCAGTGAGGACACAATGCTCTGGGTTCCTAGGGGTCCCCCCCTTATCAGGTCCCCCAAAACCCTCCCCTTCCAGGACCCCCACCAGTCACCCGCCCCAACCTCCCAGAGGCCCCTACTTGGATTTGTAGCTGTCCGGAAGCTCCACTGGAATCCTTCACAGGAAGGCACGGTAGCACATGGTTAGCACTGTTGCTTCACAGTGCCAGGGTCCCAGGTTCAATTCCCGGCTTGGGTCACTGTCTTGCGGAATCTGCACGCTATCCCTGTGTCTGCGTGGGTTTCTTCCGGGTGCTCCGGTTTCCTCCCACAAGTCCTGAAATACGTGCTGTTAGGTGCATTGGACATTCTGAATTCTCCCTCTGTGTACCCGAACAGGTGCCATAGTGTGGCGACTAGTGGCTTTTCACAGTAATTTCATTGCAGTGTTGATGTAAGCCTTCTTGTGACAATAAAGATTATTATTACTTACCTGCCCTGTGCACCCCAAACCTTCAAACTCTCCCTCCACCCTCCTTTCATGGGCATGGCCCCCCTTGGGCCGGAACCAATGCACTGCCACCTTGGCGCTCAGGCAGTTCTACTCCCAGCTTGGCAGTGCCACCGGCACCTTGACAGTGCCATGGTGGCAGTGCCAAAGTGCCAGCTGGGCAGTGTCAAGATGTCCGTGTTCCAGGGGAGGGCCAGGGGACCACCCTGTACTGACCCTGACCACCCAGGGTTCTCCGATGGCCTGTGAAACCCCTTTGGTGCCATTCTGCTTGATCCACGTTTGTGTGGACCAGGGCTGAACTCGCCTCACTGGGGAGGCCGGTGGATCCCGGGTAAGTTCACTAAAGCCGGTTTAAAACCGACTTCGACGCGTGTTGTTTGGCCCCTTCCCTTGTGGCGGGATCCTGACTTAGACCTCGCGAGACTTGGGGGATCCCGCAGGGTGTGGAGGCTGCCAGGAAGCCCGCGAGAGGCCTCTCCCAGCATCCACCGGCCGCACTGTGCTCGAGAAAGAGTGCATCGCAGTCGGTGGATCGCGCCCTCTGATGGTTTGCTGTTAACATCTGTGAGAAAGTGGGAGTCAAAACTGGAGCCTGATGTTTTCTTTTTATGATGTGAAGATGCCGGCGTTGGACTTGGGTGAGCACAGTAAGAAATCTTACAACACCAGGTTAAAGTCCAACAGGTTTGTTTCAAATAACTAGCTTTCGGAGCACTGCTCCTTCCTCAGGTGAAGGAGCCTGAGGTAGGAGCACGTGTCGGATTGGAAGCGATTCTCCGGGGACCGAAGAATCTCGGGAGCAGCGTCGCACCTGATCTCATTTTTGATGCCCATTCTTCTCCCCCACGCCTATCGCGATTTCAGCGGCTAGGAGAAACCCGCCCAAGGTTTTTGTGAGAAATTGCAGCCGTTAGATTGGTGAGGGATCCAGGCTACTGGAGGTGGTGGGATCTAGCTGCTCCACAAAATTAAAATCATTCAAACACGTGGCACTCTTAAGAAGAATGTGAAATCAATGCTGCAGAGTTTATTCCTGCAAGTTGGGTGGGGCCAGGCACTGAAGGCTAAAGATAGTTGCTTTGGGCTTTCCTAAATCCTCTATCAGCTATTCTCAATTTGCATTGGCTTTTATGGTGGATTCTCCAGAAAAAATAAGTTTGGGAGCCCTTTAAAAATCACCAGTATATTGATAGTGATGTCACTGGAAGTCTCAATGATACTTTTGTTCAATAATTTTGTTCATTATCCAAATGCTTATTAGTAATTTTTTGTTGAGCATATACATTATTTATGGTTAAGAGTTATATAATTTGCTGTTTCCAATTTTTAATCAGTATAGGTTCAATAAGAAGATGATTTAATATTGACCTATAAAAACAATATTATAGTTAGTTGCTCTTTACCTCAGTTTTAAAATTTATTTGAAGTACACTCTAATTGCGGAGAAAAACATAGAACATAGAACAGTACAGCACAGAACAGGCCCTTCGGACCTCGATGTTGTGCCGAGCCATGATCACCCTACTCAAACCTACGTATCCACCCTATACCCGTAATCCAACAACCCCCCCGCCCTTAACCTTACTTTTTAACATCCAGGGTGACTCCAACACTCAGGGTTCTTTCAAAATGATTTTTTCACTGTTAATCTCTTTTGCAAAAACAACATAGTATGTTAGAGAGGACTCCAATAAAAGTATTACCTGTAATACATTTCTTGCAGCACGAATGTGAACATTTTACCCGTGTGAATATGAGACAGAAATATAATTTGACATTCTCACACTTTTTTTTACCTTGTTAAACAAAAATGTCACTCTTGCAGTCATCTCCTAGTTGGTTGTATAGGGTTTATGGATTCTACATTGCTGAATTGTTTATTCCAGACTTCTAGAAAGGTATAATGGTAACTTAATCCTTCCCTTCTTGGGATTCACTTCACTTCTTCACTCTACTCTTTCCTTCAATTATTGACTGCCGCTTTGTCCTGTTTTGAGATGCACAAGAAGTATCCCAATGCCTTTCTTTCTTGGCACTTGAGCCTGTAATTCTTGCACCCATGTTAACTGAGACATGGAGGAATCAATGTGACAAGACAAGTAAACTAAATCTTCCTCTTGGTATTATAAATAACTACAACTTTCAATCTTTACCCCCGAATTAATTTTATACTTGACTAATGATTTTGAGGCTGATCTCCTTCTTGGGTTTTCATGTTTGGGGATGATGCTCACTCCTGCCCAGCAAACTGTTGTCTATTTAATGGCAGGCACTCTGGAACTAGATTTATGATATAGTAGTAGCATGCCAAATATTGGGATTCCCAATGAGTATTGGGATTCCATTATTGCCCATTGATTTTTGGGTTGCATAATTTGGGATTGTGCAGCATTGAATCTCTGCTTTTTGCTGCATTTCGGTTATCGATGAAATTCGACACAGCTTTCATTTGCTACTGGTGCAAGTTAGCATTTGCATGATCATGGCCTGTTTTGGGGTACCCTGTGTCTTATTTTTTTACCTTTGGTAAGCTGGGTCTTGTTTATCTCTTTCATCTGTTTTGGGTGGAAGCGTGTGGGTGAGACAACGGGGATTTGCAGGCAGCAAAGAAAATAATTTGGTCAGCAGGGTATCTTACCATGTATGAAGATTGAAGACCATAATTGAGTCTCCACATTAAGCTTGCCTGACAGAACATTAATACCGTTAGATTTTGTTTTTTTTTGCAAGTTTTTTTGTATTGTAGTTAACACGTAAATCACAGTTAGTATAACAAGTTGTATTATATGGATTTCACATTCGCATTGACATTGTATTACATTGAGATTTTCATAGTCTAGTTGCAAAAGTGGAGTCTAATGCATCTGCTGCCAGGCTCGTCTCATACTTGGGACTTGAAGTGATGGTCTAGCCCAGGGGTGGGCAAACTACGGTCCGCGGGCTGCATGCGGCCCGCCAAAGGTCTTTATGCGGCCCACCAAGTCATTAAAAAAAAAAAATTTTTTTTTTTTTTTTAAAAACATTTTTTTTTAATTTAAATTTTTAATTATTTTTTTTAAGGTTAATGGGGGGGGGCTGTTGGGTTACTTACTGGTATAGGGTGGATACGTTGACTTGAGTAGGGTGATCATTGCTCGGCACAACGTCGAGGGCCGAAGGGCCTGTTCTGTGCTGTACTGTTCTATGTTCTATATGAGGCGCCCAGAATCATAACCGGGTGAAGTAATTATTTTACTTAATATACTATGCGGCCCTTTAAAATTGTGAATTTCTGAATGTGGCCCTTGCACGGAAAAGTTTGCCCACCCCTGGTCTAGCCTAATTTCAACTTTAGCTGGAAGGAAGAATGACTTGCAGTACTTATTAATTAAAGCTACTTGTGCACCCATTAATCTTTTAACCAATTTTTAAAAATAACAAAAAGAATGAATAATGAAATTATTTCAAAAACAATCAAACATCAAATCTTTCAACACATGTAGAAAATATATGCAATTTGTTATCTTTGATTGACAGTTGAGTGTTTTCAGTTCTCAAACGTTTTCAAAATATGCAGTTTGTCCCAGTATCTTCAGTGTAACATTAAGTGATGAAATTGTGTTTCCCGTTAGTTTGAAGCATCATGGTTTCTAAATGTAATAACCCTCCCAAAATTCACACTTACAAACTTTTAAATTGCAGAGGATGGTCTTCATAATGTTTTCAATTAACTGTAACATTGTTCCGTAAAGATTGATTTTCAGATTGCCTTGGAACCTCATTGGTCTTAATAAACCATTTTTTTCCATACAGCATCATGCACACTGACATTAATAAGATACAAAATATTGTCCCTCATTTGTATCCCCATAGTGAATTGAATCATGTTACTTGACTCTTAACTGTTTTGCCACGGGTCTGAAATTTCCAGTTCTTGCTCCATCACTGGTAGTTTTCGGAAGTTCAGTGAACATAGCAAACTGCCTGAAGAATGGAAAATTCTCTTGTCGCATAGAAGCTCTTATCAGCACCAAACAGACGGCGACCTACGCAGTAAAAATTATCAATGTTAAATTGCATTATTTTGAGCAGCAGAGAGGATTAAGACGGAATTTGAGACCTCGGTGGATTAAACTAATGACTTGGGGATAATGTTCTACAATATTTTGGATTTTGAAACCTTTACACAGAAAAAACAATATTATTGGAAAAAATGCTTCTACATTTTATACTACTATACATTTTATAATTATAAAGTAAATAAATATTAAAGCACTTCCAGTCAGTGCACATTTTTCTTTTGTTTGAACCTTTGCACAAAAATCCAAATGGCACCAAATGAATTTTGCTTGTTGCAGTTTCATTCATAAATGAGTGTGTGTGTGTGTGTGTAAACCTTTGAATTGTAAAGTGAAGAGTATAAAGACAGTGACGTAATTTCAATTTATAAATTGTAATTGTATTTTAATTTGAACAGGCTGAATTTGGAGCTTGAATTGGTTCACCGAGGAGGAAACTTGTGTTTAGGAGGAGCAAGTGCAACGACAAAAAGATCTTGTTTAAGTAAGTGCACACATCAAATATTTGTGTCAATTTTTAATTAAATGCTCGTTACTCACCTATAACTAAGGGTGCTTATCGAGTGGTGCATGGGATGAGATGATTTCCCATAATTTTGTTCCTAAGTCAGTCTTGCCAGTTTCAGGGTTGAGAAGTTTCCACTTTTTGGCGGAATTCCAACTTTTCAATTATGGAATTCCACCCTTCAGAATGTTTTCATAACCGCATAAAAATAAATTTGCAGCCAAAAATGTTAATATTTAGAATCAATCATTACAGGTGTCTTTCGAAGTCTTGCTGTGAGAATGGTACAGACTTATATTTGTGTCTCGACCAAAGGTCTTTTTTCAGTTTATACCCCACCTGTGTCCAGAGAATTACAAATAAAGTGTGTGAAGAAAAGCAAATCCATAAATATCTTCAGCTATGTGCTACTGAAGAAATTCAAAAAATGAAGATGGTATTAAACAAGGAATTGATTTTTATTGGGCAAGTTTAGTTTAGATGTAAAGTGGTCTCTGCAATATGTGCACATATTACAGAGACCACTCTAAAAACCATTTGCACAAAATTGGATTTATCCTTAAAAGTCCATCACAAATAACATAATTGGAATCAAGAAACTATTAGGATTGGGTTGCAGCCAGTGTTAAATTGTACAAATGTCAGTTTTTTAATCTTTGTATATAATTACGTCATTTTTCAGTTTGAAGTGATCTAGTTCTAGAGCATTTACGTTTCATTACAAATCGTAAAAAATGCTCTAATTTTCTGGTCCCTCATGCTTCAGTGACGTTGCTACTTCCAGGGCAGCACGGTAGCATTGTGGATAACACAATTGCTTCACAACACCAGGGTCCCAGGTTCGATTCCGGCTTGGGTCACTGTCTGTGCGGAGTCTGCACATCCTCCCCGTGTGTGCGTGGGTTTCCTCCGGGTGCTCCGGTTTCCTCCCACAGTCCAAAGGTGTGCAGGTTAGGTGGATTGGCCATGCTAAATTGCCCATAGTATCCAAAATTGCCCTTAGTGTTGGGTGGGGTTACTGGGTTATGGGGATAGGGTGGAGGTGTTGACCTTGGGTAGGGTGCTCTTTCCAAGAGCCGGTGCAGACTCAATGGGCTGAATGGCCTCCTTCTGCACTGGAAATTCTATGATAATGTGTGCATGATTCCTTGTCACAAAAAAAATTTCAAACCTTTTTATCTTCACCCACTCTCATCCCTGCAGCTTAGAATTAGTTTCTCTCTCACCTTAAGTAGCAGGAATCTGATGTTTTATCATGCATGCGATTTGAGGATAAGCTTTCACACAAACTTACCAGCCTACAAAACATACAAAACCGAGAAACAGTTTCAGTAAAGCTGACCGGTCAAAAGAAAAACATACAACTGGAAGAAAATATATAACCATAGCTTCTGCTTAAAGAACACTGTATGCCAGGATTTTTATTGATGTTTTATGATCAAATTCTGCACTTCAGTTCATTTTTCGGTGAAAATAGATATTCTTATATGAATCTTGTTCAGAAACGAGGTGCAAAGTTCTTGAAGATGGAACAAATATTCTTTGGGTGCACATTACATGAGGAAAATTCTTCTTGCAAATTGGCATTTGAAGCGGGTCTTCCAGATGTAGCAAGAATGTTCTGAACCTTTTGAAATCACTGCTTAGTGTGCTAGTCGTGTCACTGTAAAACCATTAAGTCAAGTTAATAATCTTGGGCAAGCTTCACCATCAAATGAGTAAGATATAAGAATAAGGATATATTTGCATGCACACTTACTAGGTTCTGCAAAGTCCTATTCAGTAAGCCTTTTCAGCTTCTTTAACAATTTTTTTTAACAAGTTATAGGGATGTCAGAAGTGATAGGAACATGGGACTCAGGAGCTTGAATAGGAGTCTGCTCTGCTATTCAATAAGATATTGGTTGATCTGGTTATGGTCTTAACTCTATTTTGCTGACTTCCCCCCCATAACTTTTGGCTCCCTTGTCCATTAAAAATAAGTGTAACTCTGCCTTTAATTAGTTCAATAAACAACCACCACCGCTTTCTGGGGAAAAGAATTCCACATACTTACGACCTTTGAAGGAAAAAATGTCTCCTCATCTTTATCTTAAACATTAGACTTCTTATTCTTAAATTGTGCCCCTAGTTCTAGTCTCTCCCATAAGTGGGAACCTACACCCGGTATCTACACTAACAAATCCCCTTATATGTTTCAGTAAGATCACCTCTCGTTCTTCTAAATTCCAGTGTGTACAGGCCCATCCTGATAGGTGCTTTACAGGCATATTTCCTGAAATAGGGTCTGACAATTGATATTTTACTGACTGGTGATACTCAGTATGTAAAAAGAGATGTGTGCTTCAGATTAGTAAAAACAGACTAGCTAGTAAATCTAGCTGATCTTCAAGGCGTAACTTTGGAGAGAATCAAGTGGCTGGGATATCAGGTACATGCAGTGACCCATGAATTATATATGCATTGTACTTGCATAAGTTGCATTTTATTTAATTTTACGTGGCTTTTTTAAAAAAAAATCTCATTTAATAGTGTAATGTTATCAACCTGTCTCTCTGTACCAACCATATGTCAAAGTGTTTTCCTCAAGAATAGCATTCAAGGATCAATTCATCAGAATTTCTAGGCTTTCAGCTATTGGGAGTTGCACAGTGCCTGAGATCAAACCCAACACGTACTGGAATTATTATGCTCTAAGGAACAAATCTATGTAAGAACAAAAAAAGTAATTCATTTCTAAAGTACTGGGCTCTGCAGTGTCCAGCTAAACCTTAGAACAGTTGAATGAAAGGGATCCTGTGAAATAAGCCCAGCCCCTCTACCTGGGACAGTTCCCTAATGCAACATGGTGCAGACATGGTCTCAACATGCAAACACAATATCTACTACGAGTTAAACTACACCTATCAGTACAATAACCTATACTTAACTTCAGGGCGACCGGCACTGTGCAAATGGATAAAGGCCTTTATCTGGATTTCACTTGGCTGGTTCGAAGAAAGTGGCTCTGTCTCTGCTGGACTCATCCGTCAGGTAGCGATCGTTGGTCTTGAACTTAGCTGGCTGTTCCTGCTGCAGTTGGGTTAGGCACAGGCCAGATCCAAGAGAGACAGAGCACATGGCTGCGCTCTCTTTTATCCCCCCTGGGATTTTGTGCTCTTTGGGGCGGTCCTTAACCTTGGACCCAATAGTTCGACGGGTTCTGATCACTCTCTTCGATTTCGGCCAATAAAGGGGCGGGTGCCTTCGTAGCTGGGTGGGCCCTTAGCAGTCATTGACCTTGACAGTTGTGCTTTCTGAGCAAGGGAGTGGTGCCGATCAGCCTGCGGCTGTACCGGTTGCTTGATTGGAGTTCTATTGTCCTGGGAAAATGGGCCATTGAAATGTAAATGAGCGGGGGTTTCGGTCAGGCCTGGTTACCTGTGTTTTAGATACACATAGGCTGTGCTTCTGTCTGAGTCCTGGGTTGGCCGTAATTCCCGTGGTCCCTTGCAGGTGGCCATTTTAGATGGCTACATTTCACAGTAACTTCATTGCAGTGTTAGTGTAAGATTACTTGTGACAATGAAGATTATTATTATTTATGTGGAGATGCCGGCGTTGGACTGGGGCGAGCACAGTAAGAAGTCTTACAACACCAGATTAAAGTTCAACTTTAACCTGGTGTTGTAGGATTATTATTATCCTCACAACCCTGCCTATTAGTTCTCTTTAAGCAAAAGTCCAATTGCTTTTTAAAATGTATTAGTCCAGTCCCCTTTCAGATAGTGCATTTCAAATCTCACCAACCTCTGCATTTCTCTGCCCCTCTGGTGCTGTTGCCAATTATTTATTAAATCTGTGACTTTGGGTTATTGACCCATTTCCCAGATGAAATAGTTTCTCTCTAGTTTATCTAAAAATAACTCCTATTTTTAAATACATCCACGAGATCTCCCCTTGGCCTTCTCCATCGAAGGTGAAGAATCCCAACTTCTCCAATGTCTCCACATAACCGAAATCCATCATCCTTTGTATCATCCTGATAAATCACCTCAGTAACAGCCCCAGGACCTTGATTTCCTTCCGAAAGTGTGCTGCCCAGAATTGCATGTAATACTCCACCTGAAACTTAATTGGTCATGGGTTAAAGGTATCACACAACTTCCTTGTTCCTGTACTTGGTGTCCCTATTTATAAAGCCGAAAACCATTATGTTTTCATAATTGTGTAACAATTCGTCACACTACCTTCAAGGATTTTGAATATGTACCCTCGAGATTGGTTGGCAATCAGTAGCTAGTGGTGTCCCTCAGGGATCCGTGTTGGGCCCACAATTGTTCACAATTTACATAGATGATTTGGAGTTGGGGACCAAGGGCAATGTGTCCAAGTTTGCAGACGACACTAAGATGAGTGGTAAAGCAAAAAGTGCAGAGGATACTGGAAGTCTGCAGAGGGATTTGGATAGGTTAAGTGAATGGGCTATGGTCTGGCAGATGGAATACAATGTTGACAAATGTGAGGTTATCCATTTTGGTAGGAATAACAGCAAACGGGATTATTATTTAAATGATAAAATATTAAAGCATGCTGCTGTGCAGAGAGACCTGGGTGTGCTAGTGCATGAGTCACAGAAAGTTGGTTTACAGGTGCAACAGGTGATTAAGAAGGCAAATGGAATTTGGTCCTTCATTGCTAGAGGGATGGAGTTTAAGACTAGGGAGGTTATGCTGCAATTGTATAAGGTGTTAGTGAGGCCACACCTGGAGTATTGTGTTCAGTTTTGGTCTCCTTACTTGTGAAAGGACGTACTGGCACTGGAGGGTGTGCAGAGGAAATTCACCAGGTTAATCCCAGAGTTGAAGGGGTTGGATTACGAGGAGAGGTTGAGTAGACTGGGACTCTCCTCATTGGAATTCAGAAGGATGAGGGGGGATCTTATAGAAACATATAAAATTATGAAGGGAATAGATAGGATAGATGAGGGCAGGTTGTTTCCACTGGCGGGTGAAAGCAGAACTAGGGGACGTAGCCTCAAAATAAGAGGAAGTAGATTTAGGACTGAGTTTAGGAGGAACTTCTTCACCCAAAAGGTTGTGAATCTATGGAATTCCTTGCCCAGTGAAGCAGTTGAGGATCCTTCATTAAATGTTTTTAAGGCAAAGATAGATAGTTTTTTGAAGAATAAAGGGATTAAGGGTTATGGTGTTCGGGCCGGAAAGTGGAGCTGAGTCCACAAAAGATCAGCCATGATCTCATTGAATGGTAGAGCAGGCTCGAGGGGCCAGATGGCCTACTCCTGCTCCTAGTTCTTATGTTCTTAAGTACCATTACTCTTGCACATCCCTCAAAATAATATAATTTAAATTATACTATCTTTCCATGTTGTTTCTCCCAAAGTGCATTCAGTATACTTTTGTGTGTCTGCCCATTTCACCAGTCTTTCTATTATAAAGTCTGCTGTTCCTGTTTACTTCATTACCAAATATTTGTATCATCCACAAAGTTTGAAATTGTATCGCCGATACCAAAATCCTCGCCTAGTAATCTCTTTCTGTATCCTTTGTAAGACTGTCTTATAATCTTGTATTAATTTCCCTCCACATGCTACATTCGCAGCAGATCAGGTAGCATCGGTGGAGAGAAAAAGTTAACAACCCATATTTTTATTTTTATTTAATAATCTTTATTGTCACAAGTAGGCTTACATTAACACTGCAATGAAGTTACTGTGAAAAGCTTCTAGGCGCCACATTCCGCCTGTTCGGGTACACAGAGGGAGAATTCAGTATGTCCAAATTACCTAACAGCACGTCTTTCAGGACTTGTGGGAGGAAACCGGAGCACCCGGAGGAAACCCATGCAGACAGGGGGAGAATGTGCAGACTCGACACAGACAGTGACCCAAGCCGGGAATCAAACTTGGGACCCTGGTGCTGTGAAGCAACAGTGCTAACCTCTGTGATACCGTGCTGCCCACTCCTGAGGTGAGTGCTCAGTCGAAAAATGTCCCGACTTGCCCTACCAACCTCAGGAAAAAGTGCCTTGAATAACAGGATCTTCATCGTGGGGTGTGGCAGTCACCCGTGCTGATGTTGGCCCTTTCGCCATCTGAAACCGTTAAGAGGCAGCCGTAGGAGCTGCCGAGTGCTGAGACAGAAGGGTTAAAAGGCCCGCCCCAGTCGTGTGTTTGAATATTAGGCCCTCACAGCCTCCACCCATGCACATATCCACCCCACCATGGCCACTCATAAGCCTCAATGCCAACGTCTTTTCCCCCACCAATCGCTATGCCCATATTAGCACCTACACCAAATTAGTGCCAACGCATGCAAACACTCCCGCCCCCACTCACTGTTATTTGCCCTTACATCCTCCGTGCCAATGAGCTGATATCAGAAATTATGCTGAGGTGAAATAAAATAAAGCTCTAGGTATTGCAGACTTCACTGCATATAAAAAAAAAAAGCCGAATTGATAAAAGCCCATTCAGTATATTGTAATCCTTTAGGATACGTAATCGCTTAGAAATTGACAGTAAATCCCTTAATAGCCTCTTGGAGTTCTCAAAACTGAACTCTCAGACCACCCTACTGTGACATGATAGGTTCTGAAAACTATCAACAATGTTAACACTATAATGAAAGCCCTTAGGGTTATGTCAAAGAAATACGGGCTAGACAGCTGGTTTGTGATGCAGAACAAGGCCAGCAGTGTGGGTTCAATTCCCGTACCAGCTTACCCGAACAGGTGCCAGAATGTGGCGAGTAGAGGCTTTTCACAGTAACTTCATACTTGTGACAACAAAAGGTTATTATTATTACTGCAACAGCCATCACTGATATTTTCTCAGCTCCAAGACATTGCAGACTGATTTTTTTTCCTCAAAATTTAAAGGGCAGGGGATTGAAGTAACTTGACAAGCTGACAGTTCCACAGACCATATCTGTCTTTTATGAACATTCATATCTACTCTTTAGAAATTATAAACCATATTCTGTAGAAAAAGGCTGAGTTTGCACAGTGGGCTAAACATCAGGCTTGTAATGCAGAACAATGCCAGCAGCGTGGGTTCAATTCCCGTACCAGCCTCCCCGAACAGGCGCTGGAATGTGACTAGGGGCTTTTCACAGTAACTTAATTGAAGTCTATTTGTGACAATAAGCGATTACTATTATTATTAAATGGACCTTGCGCCAGTGGCGTCTGTTTGAACTCTGCACTAGGTTCAGTTTTCCCACATGTTTGAATCATATGTTGCCCCCTTCCCCTAGCAGAGAAAATAGGACTTGTTGAAATGGGGGAGGGACTCCATCCGGTGTCATTTTGGATAAGGCAGAATTCACAATATGGTCTAGTCTTTCATGTAGAGATTACCCTTTATCAGACGCTGCCTAACGCTGAGTATTTCCAGAATTTTCTGTTTTTTCTCAGCTTCCCAGCATCTGCAGAATTTTGTTTTTGCATTACTTTATATATTCTGCTGGTTTACTACTGTATTCTATGCCTTACCTTTGCCACAAGTCTTCTTTTCTGTTTTATGCTCACCTATATTTCCTTTGTCATCCAGAGATCCCTAGCTATAATGTCTCATCTTTCCTTCTTTTGTGAATATGCTTGGTTTGTAACCAAAGTATCTCTGCCTTGAAGTTCTACTATTGCTCGTTAAGCTCTTTTTCTGGTTGGTCTTGGTTTCCAGACCCTCTGTATCATAACCTTTCTTACATCGCTGAAATGCATTGCCCTGATGTTCTTGCGTACGGCCTACTTCATTCCTGAGAATTCCGTCCAACATGGCTTCCTTCCTTGTTAGGTTAATAATATAGGACCTCTATACACATTTTAGGAGTTCTTCACCCTCATTGCACTTTTCTCTCTTGTTTCCCCCATCCGTCTTGGGGTAATTGAAGTCTCCTAATTTTAATGCTCGAATATTTTTATATTTCCATCAAATTTGCTTCCCTGTCATAATTACTTAGGCTTAGTTCTTCTGGTCCCATGCTGGACAATAGGCAGCAAGACTCAACCACCGGCCCGGGACCATTGCAACCCTTACGCTCTAGCCCAGGTGGTGTCCCACTCCTGAAGGTACTCCACAAGGTCTTCCTTGACCAGCGCTGTTGTTGTCTTCCATTTGAAGATCCATAATAAACACTTGCCGGAGTGTTTTCTGAGGTGAAGTGTTGAGCTGGCTTCCACGTGGGATCCTTCTCTTAATTATAGCTCAGCTAACAAACAGACTCACGGAGACAGCAACTCTGGTAAAGACGTTGTTTACTTGCCAATGTACGATGGGAGAGCCATCTGGGACAGATTGACTCTACCTTACATTGCTTTAGATTCAACAATTATACAATTTCCAAAAATCAGCAACCCTGCCTCAGCTGGACTTGATCCAATCACTGTGGCTGCAGATTGCATACACTGGCCAATAAAATTGCTTTTGGGCAACTAGCTCATGCACCTGCGGGGCCTCACTAACTCATGATCGTCCGATGTTTCCCAGACTCTTCCTATGCATTGTCCTTGATGCTTTGTATGAATAGTCATCTTTATCTTACTTCTGTCTCTGAATAGTACTATAGTACCATTGTCTAATCAACCAGTGCTGTTTGGAGCTGAGGATAAGCAAAATTTCTGCTGAGCTGAACAGCTTGTACTTCCTAGGAATGTGGTCAAGTCTGGTTGGTTGATGTCCCATCATGCTTAGTGCGCAATTCACTATCCTCAGTGCCCATACCCAGAAGTGTGTTGCCTATTACTCAGGTTTATGTTTGTTTGCAATTGATCCTGTTGGTCTTGCTTATAGAGCAATCCCAAGTATAAAGGTGTATGCTGGGTTATGTGCTACTTGTGTCTTACTTACTTTACCCCCTTTCAACACCCAACAATGTAACAGCTGTTTTTCTTTTCCTTGGCTCTTCCCAAATAAGTTCTGTCTTTGAAACCTCCAGTAGATCGTCGGTCTGTAGAACTGTGTTGTTGTCCTTGATCAGTACTGTCATCCCCACTTTCGCAGTCATCGTTCCTCTGAAGAACTGCGATATATCCTTGTTCAGTAGTCTCATCTGCACTCTCGCAGGACATCACCTCTCTAGAACTGAGATATATAGCCTTTCTCAATACTGTTTTCATCTACTTTTTTCCTTTCCCTATCTCTCCTGAATACTTCCTATGTCGCTATTGAGCAATGTTTCCCGAAGCGGCACAGGAGCCTGGAAAGTATTGCATAGACCTTATTCTATGAATAATACTACATATGTGTGGCTGTACAAAATAATTTAAAGGAACAATGCATTTAAAAACTGACTGCACAGAACAACTAAATTTTAAAAGGAACATTACTCCTGCGTTGTAAAAGAACTGAGTCGCAAGATTTGATTTAGACTGTCTAGCAGCCATGATTAGTTTATCGATTTATTCTTATTCTTTCCACTGGCATTATGTGAAGTTATTCAGATTTATATTATTTACAGCTCTACCGTCTTTAATTATTTTCACTCAACTCTTTAAATCTGTCATCCCTCCTTTAAAAAAAAAACCTTGGGCTTTCAGTCCTTGCAAACTCTGCCCCTATCTCCAACCTCCCCTTCCTCTCATACGCCCTTGAATGCATAAGCATCCTTCCATATCTGTGCCCATTTTTCACAGAACATTGTTTGAATTCTTCCAATCAGCTTTCCATTCAATTTAGTACCAAATCGGTTTCTATTGAAGTCCGGAATTACATCATATGTGACTGTGACAAAGGTAAGCTATCCCATCTCAAAGATTTTGACCTTTCTACAACTTTTGACTCGGTTGACCACAACATCCACCTCAAATGCCTATTTTCATCCAGCTGGATGGGATTGTTCTCGACTGTTTACTCGCTTATCTATCCCATCATAGAGTATCACTTTCACTGGATTCTCTTATTACCCCCACACTGTTACTTCTGGTGTTGCCCAAGTATCTGTCATTGGGCTCCTCTTATTTTTCATCTACATGCCTCCCCACAGTGGCATCATCCAAAAGTGTAGTGTTAGTTATTGCATGTACGCTGATAACACCCAGTTCTACCTCACGATTACCTCTTTGGACTCCTCCACTGTTGCTAAATTATCAGATTGGTTATCTCACATCCCAATTAAATATTGGGAAGCTTGAAAATATTGTTTTTGGTCCCTGTTTCAAATTCTATTCTCTAGCTGCCAACTGCATCCATCTCCTTAGCAACTGCCTGGAACAAAACCGGTCTGTTAGCAATCTTGGTGCCATATTTAACCTCGGGATGAACTTCTGGCCACATATCTGCGCCAACACTAAGGCCACTAGTTCCTTCATAATATCATCTGTCTTCAATCCTGTCCCAGCTCATCTGTTTAACCCTTCTAGAATTGATTATTCCAGCACACATCCAGTACTGGCCTCCCACATACTACACATTGTAAACTTGAAGTCATCCAAAACCTGGCTGCCCATGTTCTAACTTGTGCCAAGTCCCAATTCTTTATCACTCCTTTGCTCGCTGACCTACATTGGTTCCCAGTTAAACAAGCCCTCTATTTAGGCTCAAATAAAGTAACTTGGCTAAAATACAGAAGAAAATAAGTAAAACTGTTGCGATGAAGTAAAGATAATTTCTTCATTTTTTGCAGAGTAACGAGTAACACATAAGAAACATTGCGCATTTTCTGGATGTATATTTATCTGGTTTGCATAAATATTATCTTTGTTATTGTCCCCATCAGTCAGGTTGATATATCACAATTTGCACCTTAACAAAATTCCATTAATCTTTACTTGGCTGGTTGATTGATGGGTTCTTGAAATTGATGTCTATTCTGTGATTAAGTGTAGCAGTCCACATTGTACTTGTAACGTTGTAAAGTTTGTTGATCAGATACTGCAGAAAAAGGAAAGCTGTGTCCCAGGTGAGTCATTACGGGAACAAGCATCAAGAGAGGAGATGGGAATAAATGGGTCAAGTGCTGTTTTAGTAGATTTCGTTCTGAAGAAGAGATGCTCTTGGGGACTGGAAATTAGCAATGATTGATGTACCTGACTGTGGTGGTGACAGAGCTAGTCTGACAGGGATGGTTGGTTGGTGGACCTACTATTAATGCAGTTATCAGAAAACTGGACTTGCTTATGATAGCAGTCAGTACTTGACTTGTGCCCATACATGTTTGCTGAATGTGACCATTCATTTTGGTTTAAACATCATCTGTTGCCAGTGAAAGATTTGAATAATTTTACAGTAATAGTTTCGTACTGTTCATTATTTACTGTTATGAGAATTTTCCAGCATATTGGACCTGGTAAAATCACTTGCTGTCAGCTTTCCATACTATGCTATCAAATAGTAATAAAGATCCATCACATTTATTCATTTGGATTATTGTCCGAATAAATGTAAAATGACAATTTTCTTTTATTTCAAATGTAGTACAAGTTGTATATTGGAAAGGTAATGCAAAATTGATAACTTTTTACAAGAAGATATAGCAAAATGTAACTTTTAAAATCTGATTTGACATGCTGTTTACATTTACAGCCTCATATAGCTTTGTCCTCTGTGTTCTGCAGCATAGTGTTGCTAAATAGGGAAACACATTTAGTTACTTGGCCAAGGGAAGATAGAAGGCCGGGAGAAAAATAATGTGGATTACATTCTTGGATGTTTGACTGCATTTGTACCCTGATGACAGCTTTTATTTTCTTTATTTACTCATGGGATGTGCGTGCCATTGGCAAGGCCAGCATTTGCTGCCCAGAACAGCTTTCGTCAAGAGCAGCAGTGAAAAATCTCAGCCATAGTTTTTCACCTATTATGCTAAGACGTTATCTAGTAGATGCAAAGGAACTATGCATCTGATTTGTTGGTTGTGCACTTGAGCATACTGTCTATCACATGCTACTCATCTAGTCAGTCCTGTGTTGTAGCTTCGCCAGGCTGGCACTCTTTTTTCAGGTGTGCCTGATTCTGTTTCTGGTATGCTCTCCTGCATTCCTCATTGAACCCTCAGCATTACTTGTTGCTGAAAGTAACCATGTCTTATAGGAGAATGGGGATGTGAAAAATATCAGCCATGATTGAATAGCGGAGCAGACTCGATGGTCTGAGTGGCCTAATTCTGCTCCTATATGTTCTATATATGTCTTATGTGAAGGAAAGGAGAGAATGTAAAGCTGCGTTAGAACATAGAACATAGAACGATACAGCGCAGTACAGGCCCTTCGGCCCTCGATGTTGCACCGACATGGGGAAAAAAAAAAACTAAAGGCCATCTAACCTACACTATGCCCTTATCATCCATATGCTTATCCAATAAATTTTTAAATGCCCTCAATGTTGGCGAGTTCACTACTGTTGCAGGTAGGGCATTCCACGGCCTCACCACTCTTTGCGTAAAAAACCCACCTCTGACCTCTGTCCTATATCTATTACCCCTCAATTTAAGGCTATGTCCCCTCGTGCTAGCCACCTCCATCCGCGGGAGAAGGCTCTCGCTGTCCACCCTATCTAACCCTCTGATCATTTTGTATGCCTCTATTAAGTCACCTCTTAACCTTCTTCTCTCTAACGAAAACAACCTCAAGTCCATCAGCCTTTCCTCATAAGATTTTCCCTCCATACCAGGCAACATCCTGGTAAATCTCCTCTGCACCCGTTCCAAAGCTTCCACGTCCTTCCTATAATGAGGCGACCAGAACTGTACGCAATACTCCAAATGCGGCCGTACCAGAGTTTGGTACAGCTGCATCATGACCTCATGGCTCCGGAACTCAATCCCTCTACCAATAAAGGCCAACACACCATAGGCCTTCTTCACAACCCGATCAACCTGGGTGGCAACTTTCAGGGATCTATGTACATGGACACCGAGATCCCTCTGCTCATCCACACTACCAAGAATTTTACCATTAGCCAAATATTCCGCATTCCTGTTATTCTTTCCAAAGTGAATCACCTCACACTTCTCCACATTAAACTCCATTTGCCACCTCTCAGCCCAGCTCTGCAGCTTATCTATGTCCCTCTGTAACCTGCAACATCCTTCCGCACTGTCTACAACTCCACCGACTTTAGTGTCGTCTGCAAATTTACTCACCCATCCTTCTGCGCCCTCCTCTAGGTCATTTATAAAAATGACAAACAGCAACGGCCCCAGAACAGATCCTTGTGGTACGCCACTCGTAACTGAACTCCATTCTGAACATTTCCCATCAACTACCACTCTCTGTCTTCTTTCAACTAGCCAATTTCTGATCCACATCTCTAAATCACCCTCAATCCCCAGCCTCCGTATTTTCTGCAATAGCCGACCGTGGGGAACCTTATCAAACGCTTTACTGAAATCCATATACACCACATCAACTGCTCTACCCTTATCTACCTGTTCAGTCACCTTCTCAAAGAACTCGATAAGGTTTGTGAGGCATGACCTACCCTTCACAAAACCATGCTGACTATCCCTAATCATATTATTCCTATCTAGATGATTATAAATCTTATCTTTTATAATCCTCTCCAAGACTTTACCCACCACAGACGTTAGGCTCACCGGCCTATAGTTACCGGGGTTATCTCTACTCCCCTTCTTGAACAAAGGGACCACATTTGCTATCCTCCAGTCCTCTGGCACTATTCCTGTAGCCAATGATGACCTAAAAATCAAAGCCAAAGGCTCAGCAATCTCTTCCCTGGCTTCCCAGAGAATCCTAGGATAAATCCCATCCGGCCCCGGGGACTTATCTATTTTCACCTTGTCCAGAATTGCCAACACTTCTTCCCTACGCACCTCAATGCCATCTATTCTAATAGCCTGGGTCTCAGCATTCTCCTCCACAATATTATCTTTTTCTTGAGTGAATACTGACGAAAAGTATTCATTTAGTATCTCGCTTATCTCCTCAGCCTCCACACACAACTTCCCACCACTGTCCTTGACTGGCCCTACTCTTACCCTAGTCATTCTTTTATTCCTGACATACCTATAGAAAGCTTTTGGGTTTTCCTTGATCCTACCTGCCAAAGACTTCTCATGTCCCCTCCTTGCTCGTCTCAGCTCTCTCTTTAGATCCTTCCTCGCTTCCTTGTAACTATCAAGCGCCCCAACTGAAACTTCACGCCTCATCTTCACATAGGCCTCCTTCTTCCTCTTAACAAGAGATTCCACTTCTTTGGTAAACCACGGTTCCCTCGCTCGACCCCTTCCTCCCTGCCTGACTGGTACGTACTTATCAAGAACATGCAATAGCTGTTCCTTGAACAAGCTCCACATATCCAGTGTGCCCAACCCTTGCAGCCTACTTCTCCAACCAACACATCCTAAGTCATGTCTAATGGCATCATAATTGCCCTTCCCCCAGCAATAACTCTTGCTCTGCGGGGTAT
Source organism: Scyliorhinus canicula (assembly GCF_902713615.1). Classification (NCBI taxonomy): domain Eukaryota; kingdom Metazoa; phylum Chordata; class Chondrichthyes; order Carcharhiniformes; family Scyliorhinidae; genus Scyliorhinus; species Scyliorhinus canicula. The sequence continues at coordinate 208,132,406 of NC_052147.1, forward strand.
ACTTATCCCTTTCCATCACTAACGTAAAGGTCACCGAATTGTGGTCACTGTCTCCAAAGTGTTCACCTACCTCCAGATCTAACACCTGGCCTGGTTCATTACCCAAAACCAAATCCAAAGTGGCCTCACCTCTTGTTGGCCTGTCAACATATTGTGTCAGAAAACCCTCCTGCACACATTGTACAAAGAACGACCCATCCAATGTACTCGAACTATATCTTTTCCAGTCAATATTAGGAAAGTTAAAGTCTCCCATAACAACTACCCTGTTACTTTCGCTCTTTTCCAGAATCATCTTCGCCATCCTTTCCTCTACATCTCTAGAACTATTAGGTGGCCTATAGAAAACTCCCAACAGGGTGACCTCTCCTTTCCTGTTTCTAACCTCTACCCATACTACCTCGGAAGAAGAGTGCCCATCTTGCATCCTTTCTACCACCGTAATACTGTCCTTGACTAGCAGCGCCACACCTCCCCCTCTTTTGCCCCCTTCTCTGACCTTACTAAAGCACCTAAACCCCGGAACCTGCAACAACCATTCCTGTCCCTGCTCTATCCATGTCTCTGAAATGGCCACAACATCGAAGTCCCAGGTACCAACCCATGCTGCCAGTTCCCCTACCTTATTTCGTATACTCCTGGCATTGAAATAGACACACTTCAAACCACAGACCTGAACACTGCCACCCTCCTGCGAAGTCAAAATTGTGCTCCTGACCTCTCTACTCTCAATCTCTCGCACCCCAAAACTACAATCCAGGTTCCCATGCCCCTGCTGAATTAGTTTAAACCCCCCCAAAGAGTACTAACAAATCTCCCCCCCAGGATATTGGTGCCCCTCAGGTTCAGATGTAGACCATCCTGTCTATAGAGGTCCCACCTTCCCCAGAAAGAGCCCCAGTTATCCAGAAATCTGAATCCCTCCCGCCTGCACCATCCCTGTAGCTACGTGTTTAATTGCTCTCTCTCCCTATTCCTCATCTCACTATCACGTGGCACGGGCAACAACCCAGAGATAACAACTCTGTTTGTTCTCGCTCTGAGCTTCCATCCTAGCTCCCTAAAGGCCTGCCTGACATCCTTGTCCCCTTTCCTACCTATGTCGTTAGTGCCAATGTGGACTACGACTTGGGGCTGCTCCCCCTCCCCCTTAAGGACCCGGAAAACACGATCCGAGACATCACGTACCCTTGCACCTGGGAGGCAACATACCAAACGTGAATCTCTCTCGCTCCCACAAAATCTCCTATCTGTGCCCCTGACTATTGAGTCCCCAATTACTAATGTTCTACTCCTTTCCCCCCTTCCCTTCTGAGCAACAGGGACAGACTCCGTGCCAGAGGCCCGTACCCCATGGCTTACCCCTGGTAAGTCGTCCCCCCCACAAGTATCCAAAACGGTATACTTGTTACTCAGGGGAACGACCGCAGGGGGTCCCTGCACTGACTGCTTCTTCCCAGTCCCTCTTACAGTTACCCATCTATCTCCAGTCTTTGGTGTAACTACTTCCCTGAAGCTCCTATCTATGACCCCCTCTGCCTCCCGAATGATCCGAAGTTCATCCAGCTCAAGCTCCAGGTCCCTAACACGGTTTTTGAGGAGCTGGAGTTGGGTGCACTTCCCACAGATGAAATCAGCAGGGACACTGACGGCGTCCCTCACCTCAAACATTCTGCAGGAGGAGCATTGTACTGCCTTCCCTGACATCCCCTCTAGATTAAAAAAAAACAAGAAAAAGAAATAGAAAGGAAGAGCTTACCTGATATTACCTCAAACCCTGATCCCGCTGAAAGGTAAGCAAATTTAAAGGCACTCACTCACCTTCACGACAGGCCCCTGCTCCCGCTTCCCAACCACCGTGGGGTGGGGGGGTTGGTTAGAGGAGGAGGTAGGGTGGGAAACACTCACAAAGTGTTTCGGGTTTAACTGTCACTTGCCAACAGCCCCTCCACAAACCACCTTCAACTTAGGCTGACCGCACTGCACGTATGCAAATTTCCCCAGAACAGCTGATCAGTAGCTCTGCTCTGCTGCCCTCTGCTGGTTGCTTGCCTTTACTCAAACTCCTTGGGTCTTCTTCGCAGGTTCACCTTCAACTTAGGCTGACCGCACTGCACGTATGCAAATTTCCCCAGAACAGCTGATCAGTAGCTCTGCTCTGCTGCCCTCTGCTGGTTGCTTGCCTTTACTCAAACTCCTTGGGTCTTCTTCGCAGGTTCACCTTCAACTTAGGCTGACCGCACTGCACGTATGCAAATTTCCCCAGAACAGCTGATCAGTAGCTCTGCTCTGCTGCCCTCTGCTGGTTGCTTGCCTTTACTCAAACTCCTTGGGTCTTCTTCGCAGGTTCACCTTCAACTTAGGCTGACCGCACTGCACGTATGCAAATTTCCCCAGAACAGCTGATCAGTAGCTCTGCTCTGCTGCCCTGTGCTGGTTGCTTGCCTTTACTCAAACTCCTTGGGTCTTCTTCGCAGGTTCACCTTCAACTTAGGCTGACCGCACTGCACGTATGCAAATTTCCCCAGAACAGCTGATCAGTAGCTCTGCTCTGCTGCCCTCTGCTGGTTGCTTGCCTTTACTCAAACTCCTTGGGTCTTCTTCGCAGGTTCACCTTCAACTTAGGCTGACCGCACTGCACGTATGCAAATTTCCCCAGAACAGCTGATCAGTAGCTCTGCTCTGCTGCCCTCTGCTGGTTGCTTGCCTTTACTCAAACTCCTTGGGTCTTCTTCGCAGGTTCACCTTCAACTTAGGCTGACCGCACTGCACGTATGCAAATTTCCCCAGAACAGCTGATCAGTAGCTCTGCTCTGCTGCCCTCTGCTGGTTGCTTGCCTTTACTCAAACTCCTTGGGTCTTCTTCGCAGGTTCACCTTCAACTTAGGCTGACCGCACTGCACGTATGCAAATTTCCCCAGAACAGCTGATCAGTAGCTCTGCTCTGCTGCCCTCTGCTGGTTGCTTGCCTTTACTCAAACTCCTTGGGTCTTCTTCGCAGGTTCACCTTCAACTTAGGCTGACCGCACTGCACGTATGCAAATTTCCCCAGAACAGCTGATCAGTAGCTCTGCTCTGCTGCCCTGAAAACTGTTTATTGACAAAAAATGGACCAAATATTTCCCTCAGCATTGACAATACTGCTTGTAGTTTGGTTGCAGAAGATCCATGAAATTTAGATAAACATTTATTGGACAATCAGAAAAGTCTGGCTGCATTACACGAGAGACCGAAAGAGACAGAAGCACAGAAGGAACTCCTTCATAGAGCCCCCTCCAATTTGGATAATCAGAAACCTGGCTTTGAAGAAGAGAGTGAAAACGGCACTGTTTGAAGGTATTCAAGGGAGTCCTAAAACCAAAGATGCAAACCTACCAGCAAAAGAATAGCGGAGAGAAGATCTAATAAAGATACTGAATAAATAGAGACAGATTCGGAGGGAAACACCAGGGGGCAGTAGGTTAACTAATCATAGATATAGGAAACTCCAAACCAATAAAACCACATCCATCTTGACTAAAACCAGAGAGACTGGCTCAGCTAGAGCATGAAATACAGTGCATGTTGGATATGTTTTGGAAACGAGCAAAAACTCTGTCGGCCACAGAACTCAGAAGTAGAGTTTGGGCGATTGAAAGCCACGTTAATAGGCGAACCGGTGCTGGCTGCCCTGGACTTTCCCAGACCATTTAAAATTGCCACAGGAACCAGTGACCTGGGGTTGGGGGAGTGCTACCAGAAGAAGATGATGCACGAATAGAGAAGCCAGTGGGATTTAAAAAAAAACTAAGTCCATTCCAGAGAAAGCATTCTAGCAGTGAAAGGGAATTGAAAAGCATTGCTACTAGCCCTTCAGCATTTTGAAGTATATGTCTGGCATGACAATAAACAAAGCTTAGTTTATGCGGACCATAATCCGCTTGCATTTATAGAATGGTTTTAAACCCAGAACGCAAGATTATTCCATTGGAGTTTGTTGCTACAACAGTTCAATGTTAAAATTGTACACATCCCTGGAAAGGATAACATGATAGCATATGCTTTGTCATGGGTTTAGAGCTGACTAGTTACCAATGTAGAAACTTGGAAGGTAAATTATATAATAGGGATGAATGAGTAGATATATGTTTGTGATTTATGTCTTTCATATCTCATAATGAAACATCTGTGCCCTGACCTTTCATTCCTTTAGGGAGGGAGGTATGTAAGGTCCCTTCCTGGTGATTCCCTTTTTGTCCCCTTTCATTATTTTTGCTGTTATCATATTGATCCGTAGATGCTTAATGGACATATCTTTACGTTGAGCAAGGGAAATGAGGAACTTGAAAGTTACAACATAGTACATTGTACTTGCTTTGGACAGCAAAGCTTAGACTTTTCGGCACCCAAGAGACTGGTGGGACTTGGTTCGATTGGTTGGCTGGTGGCCAATTAATCTTCCAAAAGACCATATTCTTCCCGTAACATTGGTGATTGGGTCCGACCTGAGTGGGATGATTTTCAGAGAGCTAGAGAAAACACAGTTGGAAACCTGCATGCTCAGGCAAAAGGACACACTCTGTCCCTTGTTTTTCTTCAGGAAAGCTGCTGTATTTCTGTAACTGCAGAGACCTGAATGAATCTACAATGAAACCCAATACAGACTGGAAAATAAATCTTGAAAAGAAATCCTTGAAGGAAAGTGTGCAAGAAACAACCATCTGAAACAAAGACTCACTTTTTAACTTTATTTATTATTTTACACCCCTCTTCTCCCCTCTGTGTTTGTCTATCCGATGTGTGTATGTAGAGGGTGGCGTGGGTTTAAATGGTGTGGGGGGTTAGGAATTGTATTTGCTGCACATTTTATTGTAGTTACGGTTGTTAATAAAATTAAATGGGGTAGCACGGTGGCGAGTGGGTAGCACTGCTGCCTCACGCCACCAAGGAACCAAAGATTACGAAGAGGTTGGTGCAGATAGTTTTGAGGATCAAGGTGAAGAAGAAGAATATTAGGAAAACTGAAGCATTCCTTTTTTTAAATAAATTTAGAGTACCCAATTCATTTTCTCCAATTAAGGGGTAATTTAGAATGTTCAATCCACCTACCTTGCACATCTTTTGGGTTGTGGGGGTGAAACCCAAGCAAACATGGGGAGAATGTGCAAACTCCACACGGACAGTGACCCAGAGCTGGGATCGAACCTGGGACCTCGGCGCCATGAGACTGCAGTGCTACCACTGCACCACCGTGCTGCCCTTGAAAACTGAAGCATTCCTAACATTCCTGATGGTTGGTTGTGATCAATTTGCTGGTCGGGTGCAAGGTGTCCTAAGAGAAAGTCATATGATCTTGTACTTTTTTTTTCTCCATCCCGGCCCCGGGTCACTGTCCGTGTGGAGATTGCACATTATCTCCCTGTGTCTGCGTGGCTCTCACCCCACAACCCAAAGATGTGTAAGGTATGTGGATTGGCCATGTACATTGCCCCTTAGTTGAAAAGAAAAGAAATGGGCACTCTAAATTTTAAAAGAAATTAATAAAATTAATTGTGCTTAAAATTACAAACCTGGTAACTGTAGTTACTGGGTAGCTGAGGGCCGAAGACTTCGGGTGTTTTTCTGAGAATTATTTATTAATTCCAATTAGGTGTGACTCCAGGTCAAATGGGGATGGATTGACGGTGCCCTAACCCAGGGGGTCATAACAGAATACGTACCAGCATAGACTAATTATATTCATGTGTTGTATGTTCTGTGTAATTCTTTGGGTGATTGGGAATTGGTGCTGTATATGATTCAGGTAGTAGAATTTTGGATGAGCTGAAGTATCAGATGCTGGAGAATGACAGGCTAGCCAGGAAAGTCATGGAATAGTCATGTCTCGAAGTAGCGATCGTAACGGAGTTTTGGCAGCAGATGTGCTCAGGTAGGGTTGAAGGTGTGGCCTCCTTACGTAAGGAATGATATACTTGACTTTGATGATTGCAACAAAAGTTCAGCAGTCTCTTGGGTTTGCAGATGGCTTATGAACCCTATCTTAGCCTTTCAGGTGCTTCCACAGTGAGATCATTGATTGTCAGGGATAGAAATGGTGGTGGATGGTCAAAGCAGCTGACCTCTTTGCATCACTTGCTGTTCCCTCCCAATGGCTGCCTTTGATGATTGGAAGGTCTTAACACCATTTTTGATGAAGAATCGCCATTTTGATTGGGATTCAGCATCTGCTTCTGCGATGTTGATGTTAATACATAGACCTTTATGGAGGCTTTGAGATTGTCTTTGAAATTTGTTCTTGGGGCCCTCTGATCATGGGCTCCCTGGCATAGAGCTGAGTAGAGCAGCTGTTTGAGCAATCTTGAATCAAACTTGGTGACGACATGGTTCATCCATCTCAGCTGATATAAGATTATTGTGATTCCTTTTATTGCAAAGCCATGGTCTGAAACAAAAACAACTCTGTATTTGGTGGCTGAAAATCACTGAATTTTAAAAAGACTGAGGCAATATTTCAGTCACTTGAAACGATGACTGAACATTTGCATTATTGTACATGAAAAATTTCAGAGCCATTAAGTGGAGCTAACCTGTCTGCAGGAACCTATCAAAAACTGAGAAGAATATGAATGAACCACATCTTCTGAGGTACTCGCAGGACATCCCGTCTCAACTAGATGGGGAACAACTATTGGACGTAACCATTTCAGACAAAGGAGCCTGGGAACGAGGAATTCACCCAGTCATAATATAATCAAGTTGGAACCATGTATTTTGCTCCCACTAGCCATGACTATATTTAGATCACTGGTCAGTTGATGAGAAGGGTTCATGTGACAAGCCAGTAAACTCTGTATTTAAGAAACTGATTTCTCCTGCTCACAGAAGCAGAAGTGATGCAAGCGGCTCGACCCCCATGTGTTCCCTCCGCTTGCTCTTTCTCTCGCACGCTCTCCTCTCTCGCTCACTCTAAGAATCTGAGCTCTGAAGGCAGAGATAGAACATAGAACATACAGTGCAGAAGGAGGCCATTCAGCCCATTGAGTCTGCACCAACCCACTTAAGCCCTCACTTCCACCCTATCCCCGTATCCCAATAACCCCTCCTAACTTTTTTGGTCACTAAGGGCAATTTAGCAGAGCCAATCCACCTAACTTGCATGTCTTTGGACTGTGGGAGGAAACCGGAGCACCCGGAGGAAACCCACGCAGACACGGGAAGAACGTGCAGACTTCACACAGACAGTGACCCAGCAGGGAATCGAACCTCGGACCCTGGCGCTGTAAAGCCACAGTGCTAATCACTTTTGCTACCGTGAGATCTGTTTTAAAAATTGCTGAGCAGCGGCTGTCTCCAGAAGAAAAGACACATTGACTGCCAACACCTTTAAACCGCTGTTGCACGTTTTGGTATGTGGGCAAAACGCGTTTATTGGGGTGTTCTTAACTTCCAAGTGCTTAACACCACTAGGCTCTGTTCTATGTATTTATTCAGCTTAGGAGTCGCCAGGTGCCGTATAGACACCGTCACGAGTATTCCAAGGTCAAGTTCAAAGTAATAAAGACGATACACCGATTAGTAAGGTCCAAACGATAATATTTATTATACAGTTATAATAAATACTCATGCACACACTAAGAGACTAAGCTATGACTAAACTAAAGTAATCAGAATACTTATCTAACAGGAACAGGCAAGGTCAGGGAGCGAGGCCTTCGTCCTGGTCTTGGGCTGCAACCTTCAGCAAGCGTTCTGGTCACTGGGGGTTCTAGCGGGCTTAGTTCGCGTAGCGAGCGTCGTACTGGCACTTACGGTTCGGCGGCTGGTGCTCAACGGCTGGAGTCAGAGTGTATCTTCAAGGTCTTGGTCAGGGCCGGAGCACGAAACAACAGACCGGACAACACGAGGTCCCTGTCTTTTATAGGGATCCCATTGTCCTTCCCTCTTCTTGGGCGGGCTTTAACCTTTGGATATCTATTGGGTCAATTCCTCATCGATACTGTTTTAATTCCCCAATGCGAGGGGGTCTCCGTGATGGGGGGGGGCGTTTCTTATGCCCTTTTGTTTGGAGGTTTCTGGTGCCTCGATGTCTGGGCCTTGATTCAAATGTGTCCATTCAGAATCAAATGTTTCTATTGTGTGGGTGTTCAGGTCTGATTGCCTCATTAGCATGCAAAGCGTTTTGCCATTTGCACCTAGCTAAGGTCTTCTCACCTGAACCCAAACTGGTTTCTGCTACTTGCAGAATGCAAAATGCTCTCTTTGCAGACTGCTGTTCTGGCTAAACTGCCTGTTTCCCTGCAGTCTTAGCGCTTGGCTTACTTTGTAGCTCAGCGTCCATTTTAGGTGGCTACATTCCCTCCTTGTGATCCTCACAATCAAAATATTGTGAAGGATCACCTATGTACGTCGCCTTGAGTGCATCTGGGTTGCCTTCTTTGTGTCCCCTGACCTCTTGCCAGTTCCTGGGCTACTCTATCTTAAACTATGGGAAGAAAAATTTTTTACCTTACATCTCTACTTGGCGCTATGTCAAAGGGGACATGCATTACCAAACTGGGAACCTCTACCTATCACAATTATCCCTAACTTAACTTAAACATTTCCTCACACTCTAAAACCTTAACCATTCACACCACAACATCACACTTCCTAACTCGGCAGTCGAGTATAGGACAATACAATACAGGGTCGAATTTTTTATTCATTACACAGTGCTTTATTCATCATGGGGCAAAGGGGATTGATGAAATCGGAAAATAGGAGATCGAACTCCATAGACGGAAGGGCAGGAACGGGAGGCTCTCCTCTTCCACTTCCTCAACCTGAGGGTCTGTACAAGGATAACGAGGATCGCAATCACCAGTATTGATTCGATTACGTATGACATGGAGTACCATGTCATAAATTTTGTGTACCAGGTCTGAACCTCACTGATCAGAGCTGAGCACTGGGGAGTGGTTGTAAGGGAAACATTTACTGTGGGGGTTGTGGGGAAAACGTGTCTTGCTTCCACACAAACAGATATAACAGTTAACAACAATAGGTGAGCTTCCATCATCTTCAACTTGGTTTTCCTTCTTTCTTCCTCCTGTATGGACAATCCTCGCTTCGATCCCTGTCTCGTCCTTCGAAAGCTATGGGATCAAGCACAGTATCTGTCAATACACAGTTTAAGATCTTTACCTGTTAGTGCATCTGTCTTTTAAATTCCAAATTACCCTTTAAAAATGACTGGCCAAGTCACACCCTGTGACTCCCCTCATTTTTTTTTTTTCAAAAGCGAATTTGAAGACCAGAATACACCTAACAATCCTTCTCCTGTGAGCCGTCTCGCAGGCTTTGCTAGTTTACCATCCGAATGTTCCTGGATGTAAATAGCATGTGGGATGGCGGCCTAAGGGCTGCCTAACGAAAAATGAAAACAACATTTTGAAAGAAACGTCCGAATGAGTTGCGTATGGGCCGCTACGGGTACGAGTTGGATGGGATCCCCGGGTAGGGCGTGCTGTGCCATACCCGAGCTTGGCTGACCAAAGTGGGTTCTCAGACAGGGCGGGTCCTCAGTGCCGTTTGTCCACTGCCTGAGTAACCTGGATTAAACGGGTACGAATGTGTTAACCGTGACTTGCAGCCTCTATTCACCGAATAGAGGGGCACCTAAAAACAATGGAGGAGCCAAGATGCTCCCACTGAGGATTGAGCTGGGCTTCAGATATTGTAGCCGATAAGGTGAGCTGCTCACCAGAGAAGTTCTCAGACGTATCTGCAGATAAACTATTGTGTGTGTAAGGCGGTCACAAGCCTTACAACTTTGAAAAGATCTCCAATCAAACTGGTTTTTTGGAACCGAAGTTCTCAAAGGTATCGGCGGACAAACTAACGTGTGTGTGAGGTGGTCACAATCTTTTCAGCTGAAAAGAAGATGTCCATCCTCCAACTGAACCATTTACAGTACTGAGACAAAACAAACATAAAACGAAGACAAACATACGTGCAGGTTCCATCAGAAAGGACATTGTTTCCCTCAAACGATTCCTATTTTACATCATCTGGACACCTCACTTTGACTCTGCCTCTGTGAACAGGGTCACAAAGGGGTTGCCGTGTCGGGATTCAGACACCGTGTCGTCCTGCTCTCCCGGATCCCACACCCTTGTGTGGATCAGGCATGCTATTTTCGAATTGTGTGACCGGGGGTCACTCTCGTCATTGCGGACAAGTCTGTATGAATTGTCCCTGTGCCATAGTGTTGTGTCAAGTGTGTTGTCGGGGTAGTCGGGGTCGGGTGGTGGTTCTGGGTTTTTAAGGTAAGTGACTTCCATGGGGTCACTGGAGTCGGGGTCGTAGTTGGTGCAGTGTGGGCTGTATGGCTGTGTGCTGTCGCTGTCCTCAGAGTCAGTGTCTGTCCTGCTGTCTCTGCTGTGGCAGCTTGTGGGCGTTTCGGGGCGTGGTCTGTCGTGGTCTGTGGGCGGAGTCGTGGGCGAGTCCGTTGATGAACTGGTCTGTGAGGGGGATGGTGGAAAAGTGTCTCTAGTGGGCGGGGTGAAGTGTTCTGCTGCATCTAGCAGTACATGATGAGCATGGTTAGACTGTGTTCCATATGCTTTAAGCTGGTTAATATGAAACCACGCGGTCTTCCCATTAGGATATTTTATCCTGTAAACTGAGGGGCTAATTTTATCCGAAATTGAGTATGGACCGGAATATTTTGGAGCCAAAAAACTGCTGGGGTTGTAAACAGATAACATTACCTGTTGCCCAACCTGGAATTCTGTGGGGTGTACGGTCTTATTAAAACAAGCTGTGCGTTGTTGACGGCGTTTGCCTAGCTGAACTGCGGCTGCAATCTGTGCAGACCTCACAGTCTCAACCAAGTCTTTAACCGTCTTTTCGTGTGTGAGGGCCGTCACCTCGGGGCTGGTCATGTCCAGTCCTAAAAGGAATTCTGTCCCTTTCATAGGGCGTCCGGTCATGAGTGTGTGTGGTGTGTAGCCTGTGGAAGTGGAAACAGTGTTCCTTATGAACATGAGTGCAAATGGGAGCACTGAATCCCATGTGGAGTTATTCTCCTGAACCATTTTTCTAAGGGTAGTTTTAGAGTCCGATTCATGCGCTCCACAATCCCGCTGGACTGTGGATGATACGCAATATGAAAATTTTGTTTTATTCCAAATATTGTCAGGGCGTTCTTCATGACCCGTCCTGTAAAGTGAGATCCCTGGTCCGAATCAATACTTCGGGGTAAACCCCATCTCGTGAAGATGTGGTGGGTCAGGATCTTTGCAGCTGTCTTGGCTGTATTTGTTCTAGAGGGGAATGCCTCTACCCATTTGGTGAAGGTGTCGATGACCACCAGAACGTATTTATAGCCATTCCTACAAGGGGGCAATGGTCCTATAAAATCGATCTGGAGGTTTGTCCAGGGGCCGTTAACTGGGCGAGTATGCCGAAGTTGTGCTTTCTTAGAATACCTCTCCGGGTTATTCTGAGCACAAATAAGGCAATTCTCAATATAATGCGTTACATCAGTCCTGAGATTAGGCCACCAACAGAGCTGCCTGAGGTGCCTCGTTGTTGTATCAATTCCCTGGTGCCCGTGGTTATCATGGAATAAAGCAATCATTGCATTCCTGTCCTGCTGCGGGACCACATAAGGTTGTTCCTTTATGATCACACCCTCATGTGTGGTCAGTGCGTGTTTAAATCTCTCGTACTCTGGCACAAAGTTGCCTTTAAAAACCTCCCTGAGGTCCTTATCCTGCTTCTGTGCTGCTACAAGATCTTTAATATCTGTCTGTGAGATTTGGACTGCGCTCACAGGGGCGCTAGCTGGTGCGCTAGCTGGGGGGGTCCATAAGTGTCCTCGCCTGGAACCTGCCTTAGCCAGTGCGTCGGCTTTTACATTCCCAGGGGGGGATGACCTATGGTGACTTCTTACCTTTATTATGCCGAAGGTCCTGTCCTTCGCTTTTTCTAAAATATGCTGGAGTAGAGGGGCTGATGGAAGGGGTTTCCCGTCTGCGGAGACAAAACCTCGTGTCCTCCACAGGGGCAGAAAATCGGTTAAACTGTTACAGACATATAAGCTGTCTGAATATATGTCTGCTGGACTGGGGAAAGAAGCGGGGTGGTCCACTATATACGCTATGGCCGCGAGCTCTGCTGCCTGCGCGCCTAAGTGGCCTGGTAACTTTAAAGCTATCTCTTCGAGAGCGCGCCCCTGCGCGTCCTCTACATAGATGCCGCATCCTGTGATGCGCTCACCATTTAAAACTGTGGATGAACCGTCCACGTAAATCCTCAGGGGTCCACACGTGTCTGTGGGTTGGGGACTTTGTTTTGGGTTCCCTATCTTCCTGGGGGGTGTTTTTGCGATAAAGGGTCCTGTGTTATGCAGGGGAGCTACAATTTCACAGTCATGGGGCTGTCCGGGGTATTGGAGGTTGTCTGCTAAATATGTGTGTGTGCGGGTCCGTTTTACTGTAATGTCCCGTCCTTGTAAAAGTAGTGTCCATCTAGCTGCCCTAATCTGGCTAACTGAACCGTCCTTCAGTCGACCGTCTAGGAGTAGCTGTGTGGGTGTGTGTTCGGTCAGAATAGTAATGGGGTTGAGTCCGGTAATGTATGAGAAGTATTGTACTGCCCAGAAGACAGCAAGGAGGTGCCTCTCACAGGCAGAGAATCCTTGTTCTACCGGGTCTAACAGTCGGGAGGCATAAGCCACTGGTCTTAGCTGCTCGTGCCGTTCCTGAAGCAACACGGCCGAGAGGGTCAGATCTGTGCTCGCTACCTCTATTGCATAGGGGGAAAGTTGGTCTGGGACTAGCAGCGCGGGTGCTGCGCTAAGGGCTCGTTTTAACTCCTCCACAGCCCCTGTATGCTGCGGAAGCCATTCCCAGGGGGCTCCTTTCTTAAGGAGGTCTGAGAGTGGGGCGGCTTTTGTCGCGAATCCGTCGATGTGGTTCCGACAATAGCCAACCAGTCCTAAAAACGACCGGAGGGCCGAAACATTTTGGGGAAGGGGCAATTTGACAATCGAATCAATTCTGTTGAATTCGATCTCGCGTTTGCCGTGTGTGATGACTGTTCCCAAATACATCACTTTAGTTTCCAAAATCTGGGTCTTTCTCGGGTTAACTTTACATCCAATTGAAGTCAACAGTTCCAGGAGTTCGGCCAGAAGCGTAATGTGCTCTGCCTTTGTGTCTGTCTGCAGTAGTAGGTCGTCTACATACTGTATCAGACATTCGGGGCGGGAGAATTTCTCTAAACCACTTGCCAACTGTCGGTGGAAAATGGAGGGGGAATTGTGGAATCCTTGTGGGAGGCATGTCCACGTATACTGCTGTGATTTGAAGGTGAAGGCAAATTTGTACTGGCACGCTTTTGCCAATGGTATTGACCAGAATCCGTTACTGATGTCCAATACCGTGAAGTATTTGGAGTTGAGTCCCTGCTTGAGCATGGTCTCGGGACTAGTAGCTACCGTTGGGGCTACTGCGGGGGTTACTTTGTTGAGTTCCCGATAATCGATGGTCAGACGCCATGATCCATCGGGTTTCCTCACTGGCCAAATAGGGGCATTATTGGTCGAGGCTACCGTTCTGAGCACACCTTGCTCCAATAAGCTTCCTATCACCTTTTCTATTTCCACCTCTGCTTCCAGGGGAAATCTATACTGTTTCTGTGGTCGGGGGTCCTGTCCGGTAACGTGAACTGGTCCAGTCATTCTGCCACAGTCATGACGGTGACTGGCAAATGCTGTCCTGTGTTTGTTCAGTAGGGCTTTTATTTGTCTGTCGGAGTGGAGTGTAGTCAGGTCAAATGAGTACTCTCCCACTGCGCTAATCCGATTAGCGTAGTCTCCTACTGTGAGGGTGGCTGGTGCTCTGTCTGATCTAGCCATGCGCCAGACACACTGGTTCACTGGGTCGAACGACAAGCTATGGGCATTCATAAAATCTATCCCCAGGATGTGTTCTGCTGTCCGGGGAAGATTTACTAAAACAACGGGGTGTTTGGTTGAGATGTTCCCTAGCTGGATCGCTACGGGTGCCGTAATGTGTCCCTGCTGCGAGTGTCCGGTGAACCCGCTAAGTGTAATGGTGGATGTGGTCGGCCACGTGTCTGCGTGTGCCGTGGTCGTAGAGTTAATGGTGGTGCGGGAGCCTCCTGTGTCCCACAGTAACTCTATGGGCTTCCCTTTTACTCTCGCTGTGACTACGGGTCTCCCTGATGGATCCCATAGTGTGTCACAGACCCAAGTGGGGGAGCCCGAACACCGTCAGTTCGTCTCGTCCACATTGGTGGGTCCTGACTGTACTGCTACATTGTGGATGGGTTTTGCCTTACTGCGGTTCAGAGTGCCTGTCTGCTGGCCTCTCTGAGATCGCTGGGGTGCATTGCATTATTTTGCCCAATGCCCTAACTGTCCACAGTTAGAGCATTCCTGTCCTTTCTGCTGTGGGCTGCTCTTCCCTTCATTTACCCATGCGGGTTTCTGGTGCTCTCTCACTGCCTGAATATCTGCGGCAGCCTGAGCCTCTTCTGGGGATTGAACCTTACACTTTCCCTGAATTGATTGCTCCCATGCGCGGGACAACCTTTTCAGGACCCATTTCTCATTATGGGCCTCTTCTGAGGGGTCATAACTGTTGCAAGCGCTCTGTCCTGCCTCTGTCGCGTGTGAGATTATAGTGCGCGTCCATTTGACCATATTTTCCCGGTTCAAATGCGCTCTATTTAACTCGCCGAAAACTGCGTTGAAATGAATCCACAGCCTTCCTGCGAATGCTGTGGGGTGTTCGGATCTTTTCTGCCGGCACTTATTAAGTCCTTCGACGGGGTCACCTCGATTATACCCTATGGCATCTAAAATGGAGGTGTGCATCTCCTCTAGGGTGCCTCCGGCAACGTTCTGTGGGTCGGGGAGGGCTGCTACCACGGACTGGTCTAAGCTCAGCACGGTGAGCTTAACCTGCTCTCTCTCATCCAGGCCGTACATGGTAGCCTGCTGTTTCACTTTAGCGAAAAACTGGTGGGGGTCTGCGGTGGGGAGGAACGGAGTGATCTTCTCACATGCGTCCCTGAGCTGGGTTACAGTTAAGGGGGTGGTGTAGGTTATATCTGGTGCGCCTTCTGTTATAGCTTTTCTCTGCGTGGTTACGGGGTTCATGGGTGCGGTTTTGATCTGATCTGTGGGGGGTGGGGGTGCCTGCCTTTTCTGTTGCGCTGCTGGCGCACATGTTCCCTGAACATATCGCTGCGCTGTTTCACTTAATTCTTGCCAATCTGGGGCATTTTCTCCATCTAACTGGGTTCCAAAGGTGCTTTGGAACCCATTTTGCACCGAAAGCAGCGATTGCAGCTCTGCAATCTGTTTCCTGCATTTCGCGTGATCCACAGTACTTTGCCTTTGTTCTGTGGTTGCAGCATGGAGTGCTCTCAAAGCTGCTTTGAGATCAGAGCATTGCCTCTGCAAAGCCTCCACCTGCTTCTCTGATTCCTCTCTTATCAGAACGGCACGTTGCACGTCCTGATAAGCTTTTTCGTACTGGGTCTGGGAACTGCTGAGATGGGCTAGACAAGACTGATGTGCCCTCTTGGCATCATCCACCTCTCTACCTTTCTCTGCCAACTTCCCTCTTAGATCCAGATTTTCCTTCTCAATGTCCCTGACATCGACCTTACTCATTCGGTTCCTTTCTTCTAAATCTGCCCGGAGCGTCCTGACGACCTCCTCTGTGCCTCGCAACTGTGCCAAACAGGACACAATCGCCATCGGCTTACGTGCTTTACTAAGGTTCTTTTTGTGAATTTGAGAGAGGTTCTCCCACCAAGTATGTCCTATACTTCCGGGACCTGTCTCCTCATTCAAACAAAACTCTTTCCAAAGGGGCCATCCCTTTCCCTGCAGATATTTGCGGAGTTCCAGCTCCCACGTGGGACACTGACCTACCCTGCTACTGCTGCTGGTCGCTGCGACCACAAACCTTTCTGGATCCATCAGACGTTCCATTGCCTGCATGGCCATTTCCTCTGACTCTCTTTTAGTTAATTTGGAACAGGGGGTTGCTGGGGTTGTGTTTCAAGAAACGGGTACGGCTTACACTATGTTCCGTTCACGAAACTGCCGAAAGTTTGTCGCAACAAAAATGCTTTCAGTTTTACCTTACAGCCCTGTTAGTACGCATGCACTAAACACACTTCCGAATTACGCTTATTAGTTTGAACACCTTGAATACTCGTGATTTTCTTTACTTTCTTACTTTCTCTGTAATTTGGAGTTCTAATTCAAATTTCAGGGTCCTGGACGGTGTGGGGGTACCACTTGTAACCGTGTCCCATCTGGGTCGCCACTAAATGTTGCACGTTTTGGTATGTGGGCAAAACGCGTTTATTGGGGTGTTTTTAACTTCCAAGTGCTTAACACCACTAGGCTCTGTTCTATGTATTTATTCAGCTTAGGAGTCGCCAGGTGCCGTATAGACACCGTCACGAGTATTCCAAGGTCAAGTTCAAAGTAATAAAGACGATACACCGATTAGTAAGGTCCAAACGATAATATTTATTATACAGTTATAATAAATACTCATGCACACACTAAGAGACTAAGCTATGACTAAACTAAAGTAATCAGAATACTTATCTAACAGGAACAGGCAAGGTCAGGGAGCGAGGCCTTCATCCTGGTCTTGGGCTGCAACCTTCAGCAAGCGTTCTGGTCACTGGGGGTTCTAGCGGGCTTAGTTCGCGTAGCGAGCGTCGTACTGGCACTTACGGTTCGGCGGCTGGTGCTCAACGGCTGGAGTCAGAGTGTATCTTCAAGGTCTTGGTCAGGGCCAGAGCACGAAACAACAGACCGGACAACACGAGGTCCCTGTCTTTTATAGGGATCCCATTGTCCTTCCCTCTTCTTGGGCGGGCTTTAACCTTTGGATATCTATTGGGTCAATTCCTCATCGATACTGTTTTAATTCCCCAATGCGAGGGGGTCTCCGTGATGGGGGGGGGCGTTTCTTATGCCCTTTTGTTTGGAGGTTTCTGGTGCCTCGATGTCTGGGCCTTGATTCAAATGTGTCCATTCAGAATCAAATGTTTCTATTGTGTGGGTGTTCAGGTCTGATTGCCTCATTAGCATGCAAAGCGTTTTGCCATTTGCACCTAGCTAAGGTCTTCTCACCTGAGCCCAAACTGGTTTCTGCTACTTGCAGAATGCAAAATGCTCTCTTTGCAGACTGCTGTTCTGGCTAAACTGCCTGTTTCCCTGCAGTCTTAGCGCTTGGCTTACTTTGTAGCTCAGCGTCCATTTTAGGTGGCTACACCGCCTTCATTCAAGCCTAAAGGACCACTGAGCTCGGCTTGGATCCACCCACCCAAGTCCTCCACCTGAGATCCGTATGACTTTAATCCTTATTATACGTAAAAAGCGTCACTGAAACTATCCCCCCACTTTGAGTGTGAACCTGAGTGCAAATGTGCATTTAAGTTGGACATATTTATTATTTTACTTAGACTGGGTTAACTCCGATACATACTGTCCTCTTTTCCTTTGAGAAAACATCAAGGAGATCTCTCTGTTTTTGCCTTTTACAGTCACAATGCGTAAATAGTTAAACGCTCATTGAATTGGTAAGCATGTCCCTCAAAAAAACTATTGTGGTCAGACGAGGAGTGGGAAAAGAGCGGAGCCATTCCATCTCTTTTCACCAGAGCCATGCCCCTGTCTTGGAGGATACACATGTTTGTTCTTTTGTTCTGATTCGCAAGATCCTTGTACGGTAGCATTGATGAGGTTGTCCTACAACCTTCTTATTATTATCGTGTTTTATAATCATATGAAGAAACCAATCGCTCATAAGGGATTGTACAAACATGTTGATTCATTTACTGAGACAAGGCACACGAGAACAGATATACATGGTCAGAAGTCTTAAACACATGAGCGGAGCTGTATGTGTATGTGCTTTGCTCAAGGAAACGTGAAAGCAAAACTGGATCACACTACACACTTATATGCTCCAATCCCTTAAAGCAAGGATTTTCAAAGTGTGGGTGTCAGGAGGGGCACAAAGTGATTGGTGGCAGTGTTCACACAATCCTGATCATGGGAGAAGCGCCCACTGCTGCCGGCATTTGTATTGGGAATGGTAGTTGCTGACGCCTTTGGAATGAGAAAAAAAGGAGGCTGTGTGCAGTCTTCCGGTCAGAAGCAGCAGCAATGAGGAGATCATGCACCCTGTACGTACATTTGATGACGAGCACCCTGTTGGTGCCAAATCACAGAGGAGAGCTTTTCCATTTTCCATCTGCTAGCCAGCAATGTATTGTCATTGGACTAGTAAACCAGAAACACAGGGTAATGCTCTGGGGGCCTGAGTTCGAATACAACCAATGCACATGGTGAAATTTGAATTAGTAACAAATCTGGCATTAAAAGGTTATGAAACCATTGTCGATTGTACAAACCCATCTGGCTCACTAATGTTCTTTCGAGAAGGAAATCTGCCATCCTTACCTGGTCTGGCTTACATGTAATTCCAGACCCACAGCAATGTGGTTGACTCTGATCTGCCCCCTCAAAGGCAATTAGGGATGAGCATAAATGCTGGCACAGCCTGCGATGCCCATGTCCCATGAACATTTCCCAAAACTATTCAAGGATCATCCTGAAATGCAAAGAAACCTCAGTTTATTTTTGCTATTGTAAGTCATCTTAACCCCCTCTCTTCTGTCACTCCCAGTATCACCTCCAGCAGCAAGTGCAAGCAGCTCATGGACTTCTTTGTTACTGTGATTGAGGCAGTCTGATCAGCTGCCTCTGTTAACACTGCCCTTTTCCCGAGCCATGAATTCACATCTTTCTGTCTTTTCTTTCCAATATCTCCTCACTGAGCTTATCTTGTCCATGACACTCACCTCCTTTTCACTCCTTGATCCCATTCCCACTAAATATTCCAACTTGCACTTCTGACTCCTTCATTATAAAGGCTCTCTCTCTCTCTCCAGCCTTTGTCCCTCTCTAAATCTGCCATTATCACCCCTCTTCTCAAAAAACCATCTGTGACACCACTGTCCTTGCAATCTACCACCCCATTTTCAATTGTCCTTTCCTCTTAAAGGCCCTTGATGTGTTGTCAACCCTGAAATCCGACCTCATCTGTCACAGAACTACATGTTTGAATCCCTCTCATCAGGTTTCTGCCCGCCACAATACTGAAACAGCTCATGTCAGATGCACAAATTCTATCATATGTGACTTTTCATCCTTCTCGACTTTGCTGAAGCCTTTGACATGGTTGACCACATCATCCTGCTCCAATGCCTCTTCACTGTGGTCCAGCAGGGTGGAACTGCTCTCACCTATTTCCATTCTTATCTATAGTTGTAGCCAAATAAATCACTTGCAGTGACTTATAGTCCTATTCCTGCAGCTTGCCACTGGTCCCCTGAAAGAATCTATCCTTCGCCCCTTCCTGTTACACATCTACATGTTACTCCTCGGTGACATCATATGAAGGCATGGCTTTCATTTTTTCTACATGTACGCAGACAGCACCCAGCTTGACCTCACCACCATCTCTTTCAACTCCTCCACAGTTGCTAAGTTATCAGATTGCCTATCCAACATCAAGTACTGGGTGAGTGGAAAATTCCTCCAATTAAATATTAAGAAGTCTGAAGCTGTTTCAATCTTCACTTCCAACTCCTTTCCCTAAAGACTGACTCAGTGCCTTTTTCTGGAAACAATATGAAATTATGCTGATCTACCGGAGATCACCTGAGATGAGCTTCTGACCATATTCACGGCATCACTGAGAGTCCCGATTTCCATCTGAGAGTTCCTATTTCCGTCTCTTATTGCATCACCTGACTTGCCCTATCTCACCCATCTGCTGCTGAAACCCTCATCCGTGCTTTTGTTATCTCGACTCAACTATTCCAACTCACTCCTGGGTGGGCTCACATTCTCACAAACTCGAGGTCATCCAAACTCTGCTGCTCGTGTCTTAACTCAAAGGAAGTTCAGTGTCCTTATCACCCCTGTGCTTACTGAGCTATGGAGAATTTTTTTTTTTAAATCTTCTTATTCACCACATTTTCATCATGCAAACAACAAAAGAAAATAAGCAAAGAAACAGCCGCGAAAACAACCCCATCAATATACAGTCTGAAACACTCACTCGCAAATTCCAAAAATGAGTTTATAAAAAAAACCGAAACCCCTCATGTTCAATGGCAGCAGGTTCCGAAAAGTGCACAATAAACAAACCCCATGAATTGTAGAACTCCTCCTTTGCACCCTTAGCTCAAATTTCACCACCTCCAGGGTCAAGAATTCCAGTAAGTCTCCCCGCCAAGCCGAGGCACAGGGTGGAGAAGCTGACCTCCACCCCAGCAGGACTCGCCTCCGAGCAATCAGCGAGGCGAAGGCTAAAACATCTACCCCCGCAGCTGCCTGCAGTTTGGGCTGGTCCGACGGCCCAAAAATGGCCTCTAGGGGACCTGGCTCCAAATCCACATGTAGTACCCCCTAGAGGATGTTAAAAACCTCTCTTCAATACCTTTCCAGCTTCGGGCAGGACCTAAACATATATATATGGTTTGGGGGGGGTCTCTCCCACACCACTCACAAACACCCTCAAAGAGCCAGCTCAACCTCTCCTTTGTGATGTGCACCCTACACACAACATGCCGTTGCATCAGCCCTAATCTCGCACATGAGGTTGAGGTGTTCACTCTTCATAGCACTTCACACCACGAATATTCTTCCATTCCCTCCCCCCACTTCGACTTAATCCTCTCCATGGACATTCTATTCCTACTCCTAAATCTTCCCATAAATTGCCGACACCATTCCTTTCTCAAACACCCCTGCCGACAATACCTCGTTCAACAACGAGGGGGCCAGCGCTATCAGGAAGCTTAAAAAATCCTTCACAAAGACTTGTACTTGCAGGTACCTGAACCCTTCCTCCTGCGCCAACCTGTACTTCTCTCCCAACTCTTCCAGCCTCACAAAACATCCCCCCCAGGAACAAATCTTATCTTACCCTAATCCCCGTCTCCCCCCATCTTCGAAACCTCCCATCCAGCCTCTCTGGCTCAGAGGAGATGGAGTCGGAGGTGATGGTTCTAGGAGGCGGTAAGGAGATTGTGGGGGTGGGGGTGAAATGGGGACCGGGAGAGTGGGCTGAATATGTTTATAAACACCGGTGTAGGGCTGAAGCCTCGAGGAAGAGCCCACAGGCTCCGTGTAAAATTAGTGAGTGGCACGGTAGCACAGTGGTTAGCACTGTTGCTTCACAGCTCCAGGGTCCCAGGTTTGATTCTCGGTTGGGTCACAGTCTGTGTGGAGTCTGCATGTTCTCCCTGTGTCTCCGTGGGTTTCCTCTGGATGCTCCAGTTTCCTCCCACAGTCGAAAAATATGCAGGTTAGATGGATTGGCCAGGCTAAATTGCCCTTAGTGTCCAAAGATGTTGGGTGGGTTATGGGGATAGGGTGGAGGTGTGGGTAGAGTGCTCTTTCCAAGGGCAGGTGCAGGCTTGATGGGCTGAATGGCCTCCTTCTGCACTATAAATTCTATGAAATCTATGATTCTCCCTGATCGTTATCCCCCTGACCCAACTCCAGCTTCACGTGCTGTCTCAGCTGCCTCCAAATCTTCAGCGTTGCCGCCACCACCGGGCTCCTAGAGTACTTGCCCAGAACCATTGGGAGCGGTGCCATTGCCAGCGCCCTCGACCCCGATCCCCCACACAAGCTTTCCTCCATCTTAACCCACTGCGACTCTTTACCCCCCCCATCCCTCAAAAGACCCAACCCTGCACCTTATCCGCGTTCGCCGTCCAGTAACAATATAATGCATTTGGGAGGCCCAGCACCCCGCCTGTTGCCCTCTCTGGGGGACCACCTTCCTAACCCTGGCTACCTCTCCTCCCCCCCCCCCAAATAAACGAGGTGTCCGCCTTGTCCACATCCTTAAAAAATGACTTAGGTAGAAAGACTGACGAAAACAAAAATAAATTGCGGCAGCACATTCATTTTAACCGCCTGCACCCAGCCCGCCAACAACAGAGGAAGTTTGTCCCACTGTACCAAATCAGCTGAACTCCCCACCAAACTAGTAAAATTATACCTACGGAGCCCCCCCTCAGTCACACGCCACCTGCACTCCCAAATACCTGAATGTGGTCACCGCCCTCCGAAGTGGCAGCCCCCCACCCCCACTCCTGGCTGGGACACCGCAAATTACTCACTCTTCTCTAAATTTATTTTATACCCCGAGAACAACCCAAATCTTTGGAGCAGCCCCATTATATTACATTAACATTGCAATGAAGTTACTGTGAAAATCCCCTAGTCGCCACACTCCGGCGCCTGTTCGGGTACACAGAGGGAGAATTCAGAATGTCGAATTCACCAAACAAGCACTTATTTCTGGACTTGTGGGAGGAAACCGGAGCACCTGGAGGAAACCCATGCAGACATAGGGAGACTGTGCAGACTCTGCACAGACAGTGACCCAAGCCGGGAATCAAACCCGGGACCCTGGTGCTGTGAAGCAACAGTGCTAACCACTGTGCTACTGTGCCTCAGATATCTTAAGATAAAAGGGGTAGAAAAAACTTGAGATAAACAACTAACGGTTTAATTTAAGAATTCTGACACTGAAGAAATAATGTAGAAACTCGGTATTATCTGAAAATATACTTTGATTAAATCACAGTGCACCCCTTAAGACAGAACGAAGCATCCTTAAAATCAGTAAAAGTCCAAAACACTGCTGTGATAAGAAGTACACAGGAGAGAAAAGAAGGGAACTCCCATCTATTTGAATTTCTCTTTGGATTCTGGTAACTTTTGCCAAGTTACCAGAAAATAGACATGAACACAGAATCCCAGATCCCTATACTTGGCCAACCCAACCATAGAAAAATCCCACATTGCAGAAAGAAAGACCATAATTATAAACTCCAATCATGCAGTTCAAAATAATGCAGGAAGCAAAAAACATTCTTATAGGGCTGCTTTTTTCTTAATGTGAGCCATTTGTGATTTACACAGACACCTCTGATCTGGAAGAAAAACAAGACAGATGTTTTTATCAGATTAGCAAATAACAAAGAGCAAATTAGTCTGTTTGGCTTTTGAGGGGGATTTGGTTGCTGGTGTCAGTGCGGCAGTGCAGTGGGATGGGAGGAAGGTGAAGAAGATCAGGTCAGTGAATTTGCTGTCTACTGTGTGCCCATTAAACGATTTTGGCTTCATGTGTTTTTAACTTGTACATTTGTATATTACAAGTTGAAATGTATCGTGATTTACTTTGAAACGGTGATGAATAGTTTCAAAGAAGACAGCTCAGCTTCTAAATGAAAAATATAATTGAGCTGTAATTGTGTTTGATAGCTATTGTTTCTCTGCGCCAACTAACCCTGCATGAGAATTAAAAATAACTGTCATGCCCTTGATTGACACTTCTGAAAAGATGATGCATGTAAAACATGGATTTTTATCACAAATCTGCAGGGTATGTTGCATTTCTTTAATATGTATTGGAGGGCCTGGCTTGCTGAACAGCCTATTTTACTTGGGAAGCATTAAGCGAAATGTTATTTTCTCCTCAATATCGAAATAATTGGCTATCATTATACTCGTTCTTTTGACAGCAGAGTTGTATGGTCGTCAGCTGACTGCTAGTGCCTCAGGCTTGTAATTATCTCCTGTAGCTTTTAAAATAATTGAAGATCGAAATTGCACTGCAATTGATTGCTGTCACCTGCTTCCTGAATGCAGAGTAAATGAGGACAAAATGATTTGGCAACAGTCCTTTTTGAACAGCAGTGTTCTACTCCTGGGATACAGAAAATGTGAAAGACATCTCTTGAACACTTAAGTGAAATCACATTTAATTAATTTTGATGTTTAAGTAAATATGTGGTCCAGAATAAGTGTTGGATAGAATATAAATGAAATATTATGTTCAGACACATCGCAACATGAACATTATATTTTTGTACACAGAGAATGTAATTTTTCTCACAAACTAGTAGCAATTACAGATGCTTTATTTTACAAAAAGTAAATGTATTAATTCAGCTGTTCTTTCCATTCTAATTTTCTTGAACCATTTTGTGCCTTCTTTCGTAAAGGCATTGACTTTCTTATTCGAGAATGGTTCCATGGATGCCAGGTCACTCAAATTAGCATTGTTCACATTTGAGCCCTGATGATGTGACTGCTGGTAAAGGATTGGATCAAGCCATTTGGCATATCAAAACCAGGACTATAGGGAGATGCCAAAGACTCCATAAAGCTAAGTCCACAGATGTTCATTGAATCAGGATTGGAAACTCTGCCTAAATTTTCCTTTACTACCCAAGGGAAATGCCAAATGTGACGATCCATCTCTTTTTAAAAAATATATTTTTATTGGTATTTTCCAGTTCTTACAGAGTAACAGCTCAAGTGCATCTGGTATTTACTGTCATGGGAGTGCCCCTTTAAGAAATGTTTTTGTCTTATCACATGGCTTCAGTGATGTCATTGTGTGGGTGGAGCTGGTTGTGGCTTGAGTTTTACTTTCGTTTTGAGTTTGACCTGGTTTTGTATTGCACAGGTTGGAAAAAAGTGTCGCTCTATCTTCAGTTTGAAAACTGTTTCCAGATTAGTTGATAATTTAAAAGTGCTAACTGTTTTCAGAAAATGAATTCAAACCTGCTGTTTTGGAAAAGAAACAGGTGTATCCATACCAAATCTTAAAGAGAGTAAGAGTGCCATGTGTTGGGCCACACCTTTGAAAAGGGGTTTCTGGCTTATGGGATCTTGTTATTAAATTGGAACAGTTAAAGGGAGAAATTTAGTACGGGTGATACATAGATTGCTGTAGCTGTGTGGGGTATTTATGTTTGTAGTTGATCAAAATGCTTACTTTGTGTGTTTATAGAAATGTTAACTAAATTCGTAGAATAAAGCTTGTTTTTTATTAAAAGTGCTTAAGGCCTCTGTTGAATAACACCTGAAAGGCAGGCCCCTGTGCTCATCCGTCACCAAAATCGCAAAACATTTGTCAGTCAGGTGAACTCCATGATATACTTTGGAGTTTTCTAAACCCTGGCCCATGACATTACAAGAAAGTTTGTGTCTTATTTACAACAGTTTTTACACGAGGCACCCCCTTCCCCTTCCCCTCTTCCCCCTCCCCTTCTTCATTGGTAATTTCCCCTCTTAGTATTGCCGTCTGCCCTGGGCGCCACGTACTGTGCTCAGTTTATAGCTTTTCTCGTTGGGAGAGGGGAGGGGGTTGTGCGGCTCCTCTCCCCTTGTCCAATTTCTTCATTTAAAAAAAAAATGTATTTTTACAAACATGTATCAAAATGGGTTGCAGCAAATAAACATCCTGGGAAACATACTTCCCAACAATTAACTATACAGATTTCCCCCCTTTTCACTCATTCTCGCACGAGTCATGTGCACCCTGTGCACCACCTTAAACTGCATCAGGCTCATCCTTGCACAAGAGGAGGTCTTGTTTACCCTTCACAGTGCCTCACTCCATACTCCCCAGTTGATCTCCATTCCCAACTCCGCTTTCCATTTCTCCTTGATCTTCACCACCTTGTCTCCCTGGTCACCCAGCCACTTGTACATATCCCCAATTCTTCCCTCCCCTTCCACATCCGGAAGCAGCAGCCGCTCCAGGAGGGTGTATCCCGGCAACCTAGGGAACCCCCTCCAGACCTTTCGCGCAAAGTCCCTAACCTGCAGATACCTGAACTCACTCCCCCTCGGCAGCTCTACGCTCTCCATTGGTTCCTCCAGACTGGCGAACCCTTCCTCCAGATACAAATCCCTCACCTTGACCAGCCCCACTCCCTCCACCTCCTGTGTGCATCCATCCCTGCCGGCTCAAACCCACGATTCTCGCACAGGAGTGTTAACACCAATATCTCCTCCACCCTAAAGTGCCTCCTCAACTGATTCCATATCTTTACTGTGGACTGCAGCACTGGGCTCCTTGAATACCTACTCGGGGGCATTGGTAACACTGCCGTCACCATAGCCCTCAAACTAAATCTGTTCTTCATTTTGTGCTTCCCTTGGGTTTCCTTCCCTCCCCTCCCTCCTCTGCCTCTTTCTCTTGTGTGTGCCTTCCCTTGTCTTCCTCATTCTCCCCCCCCCCCCCCCACCTTTCCTAGTCGCTGTTGGCCTTGAACGGGCCGACGAATGGCCCCCACGCTTTGTGGAAGCCCACATCCGACTCTCGGATGGGTACTGTACTTCTCCTGGTGGAGAAATTCCGCCAGGTTTACCAGCCAGTCTGCAGCTGTGGGTGGTGCTGCTTATCGCCAGTAGAACAGGATTCTCCAGCGTGCGATAAGGGATGCAAAAGCAAGGTGTCAACCCTCTTCCCCATATGAAGATCTGACTGGGTCCAATAGCCTGAAGACTGCCACTCTCGGGCACGCCTCCACCCTCATCCCCACATCCCTGGACATCGCCTCAAAGAATGCTGTTCAGAACCCGACAAGTCTGGGGCAGGTCCAAAACATGTGGGCATGGCTGACCAGGCCTCCCTGGCACCATTCCCATTTGTCCTCCACCTCTAGGAAGAACCTGCTCATTCAGGTTCTAGCTAGGTGGGCTCTGTGCACCACTTTAAACTGCATGAGGCTTAGCCTAGTGCAGGAGGAGGTGAAGTTGGCCCGGCGCAGTGCTTCGCTCCAGAGTCCTCAACCCACTTGCGTCCCCAATTCGCCCTTCCGTTTCTCTCCAGCTTCGTTCAGTGGTGGTAGTCTTGCCTTGTCCAGCAACTGTCCATATATGTTCCCACAGTTCCCCCCTCCCTTACTGTCCGTGTTGATTAGTTCCACTAGTAGAGTGTCTCATGGGGCCCTGGGGTACCTTTACGGTTTCCTCGCAGAGAAAGTATTTAATTTGGAGGTGCCTGAGCTCCTGTCACGTTGGCAGGTACGCATCCTCCATCAGCTTGTCCAAGGTCGTGATTCTGTCCCCTTTGTAAAGGTCCCGAACCACTAGCGTCCCTCCGTCCTATCTACATTTTGTTAAAGGTGGCGTCAAGCATGGCTGGCGGGAATTTGAGTTTACCAGGGCCATGGAGGACATCTAGGTTAGACCAAAATGCTGCTTCATTTGGTTCCACGTTTGCAGTGTGGCTACCACCACTGGGCTGGATGTGTACTTTGATGGGGGGGGGGCGATGGGAGTGCTGCAGTGGCGAGGGCTTGGGGGTTGTTCACTTGCAGAAGGACGCCTTCAGCCTCGCCCATTCCATGTTTGGTTCTCGTATCCATCACCTCATCCTCTCGGCTGTGGCTGCCCAGCGGTAGTACTGGAGGTTCAGCAGGGCTCGACCGCCCATGTTTTTCCTCCTTTACAGTGTCGACTTAGGGATACTCTGGTTCTTATCCCCCCCACAGACACAAATACAATAATCATTTTGCCAACTTTGTGGAAAAAGGCCTTGGGGGTGAAGATCGGTATGCATCTCAACAGGAAGAAGATCCTCGGCAGTACATTAATTTTGATCATCTGCACTCTTCCCGCCAGGGAGAGTGGGAGTGTGTCCCATCTCTGTAATTTACTTTTTTTACTTCTTCTGCCAGACTGGTCAGATTCCTCTTGTGGATCTGTGTCCAGTCATGGGCTATTTGGATCCCCAGGTAGCGGAATTTGTTTTGGGCTAGTTTGAATGGGAGTCCCTCCAGCTCTGACTCTCCCCATTCGGGTTCACTGGGAATGCCTTGCTCTTGCCCAGGTTGAGTTTGTTGCCTGAGAATGCTCCGAACTCTCTCAGAAGTTGCATGATTGCTTTCAGGCCATTCTGCGGATCTGAGACATAGGGGAGCAGGTCATCCACATAGAACGAAACTCTGTTTTCTCTGTCTCCTCTTTTGATATCTTTCTAGCTTCTCGTGTCTCGCAGAGCGATCGCCAGGGGTTCGATTGCTAGGGCGAACAGGAGCGGAGACAGTGGGCATCCCTGCCTTGTCCCTCTGTGCAGCTGGAAGAATTCAGAGATGGTGGTATTGGTCCAAATGCTCACATTGGGGGTGTTGTACAGGATTTTCCCCATGAGGTAATCCCTCCCACCAGCCTAAACCGCTCCAGTACCTTGATGAGCTACTTGCATTCAACTCTATCGAAGGCTTTTTCTGCATCCAGAGAGACCATCACCACTGGTGTTCTCTCCCTGAAGGGGTCATTATTACATTCAGCAGCCACCTGATGTTCGCAGTCCTACTCTTGACAAAGCCCATCTAGTCCTCTGCGACCACCTCCAGTACACAGTTCTCCAGTCTCTTGGCCAGGATTTTCCTGCGTATCTTTCGGTCTACTCTTTGCTTCTACATTGAGCAGTGAAATGGGTCGATATGATCCGCGTTCTGTCGGGTCCGTGTCTTTTTTGGGTATCAGTGATATCGTAGCCTTTGTTAGCATAGGAGACAGGGTGCCTCTTGCTAGTGAGTCTACAAACATGTCCTGTAGGTGTGGGGCCAGGGCTGGTGCGAATTTCTCATAGAGGTTCGCTGGCAACCAGGTGGGTCCCGGCATCTTCCCAGCCTGCATGGAGCTAATACTCTCCATGATCTTCCCCATTCCTTATTGGCGCTTCCAGCTCTCCCTACCCTATCATCCCCCATGACTGGCATGTCCTTCCCTCAAGGAACCGTTTCATCTCTGCATTCCCTTCGGGGGGTTCAGAGGTGTACAGCCCTTGGTAGGTCTCAAACGCTCAGTTGACCTCTTTTTGCTCAATTACCAGTCCGCCTCTACTATTCTTTACCTGGACTACTCCCTCGTGGCTGCCTGCTTCTTCAGCTGATGAGCCATTAGGCAACCATCCTTTTCCTCGTGTTCGTTGAAGGTCCCCTGTGTCTGGCGGAGTTGTTGCACTGCTTTTCTGATGGATAGCAGGTTAAAGTCCATCTGCAGCTTTTTCCTCTCCGCGAGAAGTTCTATGGTCGGGGCCTCCGAACTCTTGGCCCACCTCTCCAGGCATTCCCCCTCTCCCTGGGCACACCACGTGCAGATGATGAGTGTGAGTGAGCACTCAGCATACAGGCAGGGGTCAGACTATGGCATAGATTGAGGAGTACCGGCGCTCAGCTCTCTGCAGGTTATCATTATCCCCTCCCTGCCCTCAACAGTGACCCGCTGACAGTGCCGACACAGTTCCATGACCCTAGAGTGATGTTGCACATACCATGGGAGGGTGGGAAATAGAGGCAAGGTTGTGGAGGACACAGCAGACCACCACAAAGCGGGCGACTCTCCTGGCAGTGTACTGCAGGGCACCACTGGAGTGGTCAACACATTTTGAGCAGACTGATGCACGCTCAACGATAGCCCGAGTG
Organism: Scyliorhinus canicula; assembly: GCF_902713615.1. Taxonomy (NCBI): domain Eukaryota; kingdom Metazoa; phylum Chordata; class Chondrichthyes; order Carcharhiniformes; family Scyliorhinidae; genus Scyliorhinus; species Scyliorhinus canicula. Next base: position 208,161,764 of record NC_052147.1, read on the forward strand.
ACCACATGGGCCTCGTTGTACCGGGTCTCTGCTTTGTTCTCCAGCCTCCGTATTGAAGTCATTAGGCAGATCCTCAGCGGGTACCCCTTATTTCCCAAGAGCCTGCCACCCATCCTGGGGTGGTCCTCGAAGAGGCCGGGTATGCCTGACTGTGCATGGTCTTGATGTGGTGGTCACACAAGAGCCGTATGTTTATGGAGTGAAAACCCTTCCTGTTAACGTAGGGCACTCCCAGATGGCCCGTTGAGTGCAAGGTGGCATGCGTGCAGTCTGTCGGGACCTGAGGCATCCCAGCTATGGCAGAGAATCCTGATGCCAGGGCATCTTGTTGGGCTTGGTATATGTCAAGGCAATGTAGTTCTCCATCAGGCAAACAGGGCATCCGTGACCTCCTCTTCCATGTGGTGCCAATTCCGTGAGTACATTACACAGGCGCCTCACCCTTCTCGTTGTCGATACGAAGCCTCCTGCAGCATGCTTTCTCCATCATTTATTCAAAGGACCAGCGGCACCTATACACCCTGGGCCATCGTGGGCCTCCCCCTCTGGATCTCACCCTGGCCTTGTGGGCGGCCGGGCCCGCAGAGTGTGGGGCATTTCCCTGCATGGGAGCCTCTGCAGAAGCTGCTGCTGCCACCGTCTCCGGTGTCTGCCGGCCTGCCCATCTACCAGCAGCACCACTAGGGTTTATTCTGCAGGGTCCAAAATACCATCCATAGCATTCAGTATCTGTAAGGAACTGGGAGAGGGCGTTAGACTGACAAACAGGGGTGGCTCCCACGCCGGGATCGTCCATTCCACCATTAATCTCTCACTATCTCTCTCTCTCTCTCTCTCTCTCTCTCTCTCTCTCTCTCTCTCTCTCTCTCTCTCTCTCTCTCTCTCTCTCTCTCCCCCCCCCCCCCCAAATACCCGGAACGCCCTGCCCACGCACTCCCGGCTGCAGCGGCCCCCCCCTCAATGGATCCCAGACCCTGTATCCCAGACACTCGCACATAACTTCACCTGGCGCTGGCCCTCTTCCCGTTGCATTCACCCACCCTCTGGCTGTGGACATGTCCCCAGAGCTGTGTCCCATCCCCTGATCAGATGTTGGCTGCTGTGCCCATGGTAACGCCTCCCGCAGTGATCAGGCACAGTAGCCAGGCAACGCAGTCTGATTGGGATACTAGGCAATGACTCCCATATGCTACATGTCCCAACCACCCAGGGGAATCCACTTGTTTGTGTGAAGTGCTCACTTAACCATGATTGCCAATTCTCTATTCGCAATAGCCTTCAGCTGCACAGCCAGAGGCCTCAACAGTCGGTGGGGTTATGAGTGTTCGGTGGGACAGACAGGTAGGTGCTAGGGTTGCCCTGGAGCTATGATCCAGGAGTTGGCATGGTGGAGTCACATGCTGTTGTCACCACCCCACCAAGCATTGGGACGGCAAGCCCAGCGTCCCAGGGATCTTTGCCTTTGAGCAAAGATGGCTATTCTCCCACTCTGCTCCCGACAGAAGCCCTTCCGCCAGGTTCACCTTTTTAAAAAGGAGTTTTAATCAACGCAAGCGTGACCACTTGCTGGGGAGGCGATTGAATCATGGAGGCCGTTGGATATGGGGTTGCTTCTGTTAATTGTATGGAAATAGGGCTTTTGTGATGATAATTGGTTTCTCGCCTTCGAGAACGGGCTGGATGCATCGCAAACATCTGGCATCTGGCATGGTTCTTATTTTCGGCCTCCTGCTATTCACCTGCCTCGTTTCGCTCGAGCCAGAGCGCAACCAGGCCGGAGAATCATGCTCCAGGTCGTGGATTTCTGTCATTGTCTTTTTGATAAAGTCTGCGTCATTCCAGTTCGGGGCATATATATTCGCAAGTACCATCGTGACCCTTCCAGGACACAGCTGATGCATACCTTCACTTTGGGTCCGCTACCGTCCTCATCATGGTAAATGTGGTCCTCTTATTGAACAGTATGGTCATCCCCCAGCCCTGTCTCATCGCACTCTTTCAAACCACAAGTGGTCTCTTAGAGGAAGCTGATGTCAGCCCTCAGGCTTTTCAGGTGGGCGATGACTGGATCTTTTCATCGGGCAATTAAGTCTCCTGATATTCCAGGTGACTATCCTGATGGGGGATTTCTATGCCCTCCCTCCTGCAGAGTCAGCCATACTCGCTATGTGGACGTGTCCCTGCACTTTGGAGTTTCCGTTTGTTTGGAGTTCATACAAGATTGCGACTTCTTTGTTCCTGCCGTTCCCATGTGCAACCCGTTTTAAACAGCATTATATCCTCTCCCCTCCTTCATTTACTCCCCAAACCCTCTCTGCCCCTCCCCCTCGCCCCCAGAACATTATCATCATCAATAGTCCATGTGTGTCCATTGCTCTTGATGTTTTCCCAGCCCGCTCTTGCAGTCAAACCCCTCTACCTCTCCAGGCGTGGTGAAATAGTGTTCCCTATTTTTATGGGTCACCTGAACTCTTGCTGGGTACAGCATCCCGAACTGTATCTTGCTCCCGAGTAGAGCTGCCTTGGTACCACTGAACTGGCTTCGAGCTTGGCCAGGTCAGCCACAATGTCTTGATAAATATGGATCATATGTCCTTCCCACTTGCAGGACCACGGGTCCCTTGCGCATTTCAAGATCCTTTCATTGGCCTGCAATCGGTGGAGCTTGGCGATAATCGCCCCTGGTGGTTCCCACCCCACGTGAACGTGAAAATCGCACTGGGCAAAATATTCACCACCACAAATAGCCTTGAAACGAAAAATTCCGAGGCCTTGTTCATTGTAGCTGGGGACTTTAATCAGGCCAAGTTCAAGAGCATACTACCAAGTTACCACCAACACGTCACCTGTTCCACCAGAGGCTCAAACATCCTGGACCACTGCAACACAAATATCAAACATGCCTACCGCTTTATCGCCCGCCCACACTTTGGCAAATCTGACCACAAAGCTGTACTCCTGCTCCCGGCTTATAAGCAAAAACTGAAGTGGAAGAATCCGTCAAAGAAAGTTGTGCATTGTTGGTCTGAGGAATTGGATGATCTCCTACGGGATTGCTTAGAGTCAGTATTTAAAAACTCTGCAACCAGCCTGAACGGGTACGCAACTACAGTAACTGACTTCATTCGTAAGTGTTTAGAAGACTGTGTGCCAAAGAAACAAATTCGAGTGTTTCCCAACCAGAAACCGTGGATGAACAGGGATATCCACTGCTTGCTGAAGTCTAGGTCTGAGGCGTTCAAGTCAGGCGACCCTGACCTATACAAGAAAGCCAGATGTGATCTAAGGAGATCCATCAAAGATGCCAAAAGACAGTACCGGATCAAGCTCGAGTCCCACACGGACCCCCATCGACTATGGCAAGGTCTGCAAGACATAACGGGCTACAAGATGAAGGCATGTAAAATCACCGGCTCCAATGCACCCCTCCCTGATGAGTTCAACGCATTCTATGCACGCTTTGAACAAGAGGTCAGCGAGAGCAAACTCTCCACCCCAGAAGCCTCGGATGAACTTGTAACTGCGATCACCATTGCAGACTTCAGAGCAGCCTTCTTGAAGGTCAACCCTCGGAAAGCCACTGGCCCGGGTGGGGTACCCGGATGGGCACTCAGCTCTTGGCGGATCAGCTGGCGGGGGTACTCGCAGACATCTTCAACCTCTCTTTACAACAATCTGAGCTCCCTATCTGCTTCAAGAACACGACCATCATCCCTGTACCAAAAAACTCCAAGCAGCGTGCCTTAATGACTATTGTCCAGTGGCTCTGACATCCATCATCATGAAGTGCTTCGAAAGGTTAGCCATGGCACGAATCAACTCCAGCCTCCCGGATTGCCTTGATCCACTACAGTTCGCCTACCACTGCAACAGGTCCACAGAAGATGCCATCTCCAGGCCCTGCAATCTACCCTGGAACACCTAGGTAACAAAGACACCTATTTCAGACTCCTATTTATCGACTACAGCTCAGACTTCAACACCATCATTCCTACGAAACTCATCTCCAAACTCCGTGGCCTTGGCCTCGGCTCCTCCCTCTGCGACTGGATCCTGAACTTTCTAACCCACAGGCCACAATCAGTAAGGATAGGCCAACACCTCCTCCACGATCATCCTCAACACCGGTGCCCCACAAGGCTGTGTCCTCAGCCCCCTACTATACTCCTTGCACACCTATGACTGTGTGGCCAAATTCCCCTCCAATTCGATTTTCAAATTTGCTGATGACACCAGTGGGTCGGATTTCAAACAATGACGAGACAGAGTACAGGAATGAGAAAGAGAATCTGGTGAACTGGTGCGACGACAATAATCTCTCCCTCAATGTCAACAAAACAAAGGAGATTGTCATCAACATCAGGAAGCGGAGTGGAGAACATGCCCCTGTCTATATCAATGGGAATGAAGTAGAAAGGGTCGAGAGCTTCAAGTTCTTCGGTGTCCAGATCACCAACAGCCTGTCCTGGTCCCCCCCATGCCGACACTATAGTTAAGAAATGACTACTTTCTCAGAAAACTGAGGAAATTTGGTATGTCACCTTTGACTCTCACCAACTTCCACAGATGCACCATAGAAAGCATTCTTTCTGGTTGTCTCACAGTTTGGTATGGAGCCTGCTCTGCCCAAGACCACAGGAAACTACAAAAGGTCGTGAATGTAGCCCAATCCGTCACGCAAACGAGCCTCCCATCCATCGACTATGTCTACAATTTCTGCTGCCTCGGAAAGGCAGCCAGCATAACTAAGACCCCACGCACCCTGGACATACTCTCTCCCACCATCTTCCGTCAAGGAAATAGATACCAAAGTTTGAGATCAAGAACCAACCGACTCAAGAACAGATTCTTCCCTACTGCCATCAGACTTTTGAATGGACCTACCTCGTATTAAGTTGATCTTTTCTCTACACCTTGGAATCATAGAATTTACAGTGCAGAAGGAGGCCATTCGGCCCATCGGGTCTGCACTGGCTCTTGGAAGAAGCACCCTACTCAAGCTCACACCTCCACCCTATCCCAGTAACCCCACCCAACACTAAGGGCAATTTTGGACACTTAAGGGCAATTTATCATGGCCAATCCACCTAATCTGCACATCTTTGGACTGTGGGAGGAAACCGAAGCACCCAGAGGAAACCTACGCAGACACGGGGAGAACGTGCAGACTCCGCACAGACAGTGACCCAAGCCGGGAATCGAACCTGGGACCCTGGAGCTGTGAAGCAATTGTGCTAATCACTATGCTACCGTGCTGCCCCTTAATTGCTTGCTATAACTGTAACATTATATTCTGCAGTCTCTCCTTCCTTCCTTAGTACGGTATGCATTGTTTGTACAGCATGCAAGAAACAATACTTTGCACTGTATACTAATACATGTGACAATAATAAATCAAATAAATCAAATCCCCTGCCTTGGGCCTCTGCAGCAGTGACCTGTAGACCTTGTCCACCTCCAGGGGTTTGGGGAAGCTTTCTCCCCCAACCAGCTTTCCTAACATCTGCGCCACGTAGTCCATTGGGTTCCTACCCTCTGTGCCCTCCACCTCCATCAGCCCAACAATCCTAACTTTCTGGCAGCGAGACCTGTTTTCCTGATCTTCCACCTTCCCTTTGAGCGCTCCCTGGGCCACCACCAATCTCGCCACCTCTTCGAGTGAGGTGACCTGCTTACTCTGGTCTGTGGCTGCCCTTTCTGGAAGCTTCCTGTGTCTCCAGTTCCCATCCTCTCCAGCGCTTCCTTGAAGGGGGTCAAGGCATCTGCTGCCGCCGACTTCACCGTTACCATGAGGTCCTCCTTAATGGAGTCCCTAAATTTTAGGAGTTCTCGTGTCAGGAGCTCCATCCATTGCCCTATCAGCGGGGGTGCCGGCGGTTGCGCTGGTGACTCCTCTCAACCCGACATGTCCTTACTCCCCGTGTGAGTGGTCTCGGCCTTCCTCTCATGTGACTGCTGAGCACATCCCCACCCCCTGAAGTCTCGAGGTTTGGCTAAAGTTATAATAGCATACAAAAAGAACATTCGCTTGTAGTATCGAACTTGAATATTGCTGAAAAGAAAGGAGTGTTGCCAATGTTTTCATCAGTACGGATCAGGACAAGCGCAAGAATGTCAAATTTCAAATGAACGCAATTTATTCTACAGGAGAAAAGGGTTGCTGGTTGGTTGGCAAATAGACTCTGATTGGCTAAGTTTTTTTCAAGGTGAAAGCAATGGAGAACAATAGACTTCCCAAGTAATTCAACAAAGGCGTGCGGCTTGAACATATCCTTTTTGTTTGCAGAGAACGGATTCCTCCATATGAAGTTATCTAATTTCTAGCAGGTGTAAATGAGCCATATTATGAGCTCAACTGATTATCGTAAATTGATTATTACTGGAGCCATTGGCATATGCCGGACCTTTCAGTAAGTGCTGCCATTCATGGCATCCCATTCTAGCAGCAAGTGTTTTTTGATTTTGGCAAGTGCAGGCTGGAGGAGTATGGTCTGCCTATTATGAACAGCCGAAGGATCTAGACTTCAATCTATTATCTCTGTCCGGCTATCAATAGTATAAATATGTTTTTTCAGCCTCTCTCAGATGTAGTTGATATTTTGACCCATTATTATTGTTCTTAGCTTCAAGGCAACATTTTCCATTAGTAGGATTTTCAGTTGCAATTGAAAGGCTGTTTGTCCTGTGGCAGGACTTCTGATGCATTTTCGTTCTCCCCAAATGATTAAAGGACCAGTAACAAACTAATTTTATATTTTATGTTTGGTAATGTTTAGATTTAAATGATGAACTGTAATTGCATTAAACTTCAGGCGGAAAAACAAAATACACACAAAACACAAATTCAGACATACAAACTTAAAGAGGGGGTGATTCACATGGAAAGAGGGAAGGACAAAGGAAAGAAACTAGAAAGCCAGGCAGTGGGTGCAAATATCTGTTATTTTGATGCGTCATGGAAAGGAACTCGATGTGAATTACTTTAAAATGTGTTCTCATTTTAAAGCTCATTTTAAAGTGATTACATTTTCAGGACAGCAGGGATGACATTGCATATTATTTCAGAAGTACACATGTGAAATCTGCGGGGCTGAATTTTCACCCCAGAATGGAGGCAAACGGGTGGGAAAAGTCACGCTGTTTGCTGGCGGCATCCTATCCCACACCATATTCCCAGTGGCTAGATGGGTGCCCGAAAGACTACACATCTGAAAATGACAAGTAGATAATTATGATAAGTTAATGGCCTCTTGAGGTCAGTAGTCAGAGGCATACTGGAATTTTTCAGTCCTGACCTGCAGGTGTTGGTGTGGTGTCTGCATCCAGGAAGACTTTTGTTCGACAAGAATTATGGAGGGCAGGCAGGTAGGCAAGTGGAGTTAAGACCACACTCAAATGAGCCATGATCTTAGTGAATGACAGTGCAGGCCTGAGAGGCCAAATGACCTAATGCTGTTGCTGGACAGCACGGAGCACAGAGGTTAGCACTGTTGCTTCACAGCTCCTGCGTCCCAGGTTCGATTCCCGGCTGGGTCACTGGCTGTGCGGATTCTGCACGTTCTCCTCGTGCCTACGTGGGTTTCTTCCGGGTGCTCCGGTTTCCTCCCACAAGTCCGGAAAGACGTGCTGTCAGGTAATTTGGACATTCTGAATTCTACCTCAGTGTACCTGAACAGGCGCCAGAATGTGGCAACTGGGGGCTTTTCACAGTAACTCCATTGCAGTGTTAATGTAAGCCTACTTGTGACAATAAAGATTATTATTATTTCTTATGTTGTGCCTCTCCCTAACTGCTTGCTCATAGCTGTGGCCCTAGGCTGCCCCAAGAGCAGTTGGCCCAATAAGCGGACTGACAACGACTGTGTCAACAGTGGCCATCCCTAGTGGTAACTATTGCTGAGGCTGCAGCACTAGGATAAGATGTTTCAATGGAGAGGTAGTCTCAAAGAGTGATGAGTTATGTTGAGGGAAACCGGGCCAGCCAAACAGTCCCCAGCGATAGTGGTCGGGAGATGTGGTAGCCTGTGGTGCCACATTGGTGTCGTTGGCACTGGGAGCTCTGTAGGCTGTGGAGTGCCCATCAAAGAGGTCACCCCTGATGGAAGGCCACCAGAGTTTATCTGATGGTCTCCCCACTTATAACAGACAAAATGCCATCAGAAGCAGGAAGTGGTTCTTATTTGCCCATTTGGGTGGTTCAGTTGACTGGCAGGTGGCTGGCTGTGTTGTCAAGATTCTTGATGCTGGCAATATGGCATGGTGGTGGGAAGACTTTGGCCTCTCCTCCCAACACGTTCATCACCATTCTGTCAGCCTTTCCACCACCCAGCCCCTCTCCTATGGATCGAGAATTTGCAACCCCATTATTACATTCCTAGGTCCCGTAACTAAAAGTTCCGGATTGAGTTGACTTCCATTTTCAGTTTTTAAAAAAAACTTTGCACAGGGTATGTTAAAATCATAGAATGGGTCATTTTGGTTTGGTAAATGATTTTGAAAAAAGGGATGAATTTCATAAGTTTAAATTCAAGTCAAACCATTATGAGAATGGCAAACAAGATATCCTAGAAACCTGAGCTTGAATTGTTTAAACTTTGCATTGGAAAATTATCAAACCACAAAAAGAAATGTTTTCATATCCCCAACCCCATAATGCCATACCCTCGAGCTTCCTGCTCACATGCTCCCAAACTCTATAACCAATCTCTCCTCCCCAGAACTACAAAACATATCAGATCTTTATCCCTGGCTGATGAATTTGATCTATCGTCAGGTGAATCTTGTCTATATAGATTTTAAGAATAGCGTTTGACAAGATATTTCACAAAAGGCTGGTTAACAAAATTAAGGTTTATAGAATCGAGAACCAGTACGCAATTGGATAAAAATTTGGCTTGAGGAGAGAAAGCAAGTCATGATGGTTGTTTTTTGGACTGGAGGATGGTAGACCGGAATGCTCTCGAAGGGTCAGTGCTTCTTTTGCTATATATAATCAATTTAAATGAGCGTGGGCGGAGCTGGAGATTTAAATGAGCGCGGGCGGAGCCGGAGATTTAAATGAGCGCGGGCGGAGCCGGAGATTTAAATGAGCGCGGGCGGAGCTGGAGATTCAAGGAGGGCTGAGCATCGGATGGGCGAGTGTTGTGTTTGGTCTTCTATACCTTGCAAAGAACTTCACCAAACACCTTGATTGTCCAAATCAAGATCTTTATCTCACGTGGTAAGATAGCGCTCTGTTACTCCTCTGCAATTACACCTGGCACGACTGTTCACCTGTATGTCTTACTACCATCTCCTGTAGCCATCTGCCGATGTCCAGTTGTGTCTCCACTTGTATGGGAGTCCCTGGTCACATGACCATAGTCTTGAGACTGCATGGTGTGTCTGCACCGCCACCTGCTGGTTGGAGGTCGCACACCATCCATTATGATATTGCTGACAGACACATCACCCGGGCAGCGAGCAGCACAATCAAAGACCGGGTTATTCTCTTCCAACTTCTTCCATCGGGCAGGAGATACAAAAGTCTGAGAACACGCACAAACAGACTCAAAAACAGCCTCTTCCCCGCTGTTACCAGACTCCGAATCGATCCTTTTATGTACTAAGCTGATTTACACTACACCCCTGTGTGCTTCACCCGATGCCGGTGTTTATGTAGTTACATTGTGTACCATGTGTTGCCCTATTATGTATTTTATTTTATTTTCATGTTCTTAATGATCTGTTGAGCTGCTCGCAGAAAAATACTTTTCACTGTACCTCGGTACACGTGACAATAAGCAAAATCCAATCCAATCACCTGTCCTGACAAAACATTAAGATTTGTTCACAAGCAAAATGAAACTTTTATCTTTATACAATTATGATATTTGTCGAACAATGTGAGTGAGTTTTACTAGGGTGTCCATAACATGATATGTTTGGCCTCTGTCGGTCTCTTTTTGCACAGATCATTGTGCCTCCCTCATGGGAACACCTCGGTGATCATCCGAGCTGTTGCCAGCCTCTCCGAAGACTGTTTTACTTGCCGGCCTCTTGTTTCTTTTCCTCTTTACTCTGTGGCATTGGAAGGCCTGGGTCCGTGACTGCCACACTTGTGTCACCAGTCTCTTTCTTTTGCCCTTCCTGGCATGCCTCTGTTTGTTGCTTCTTGTTGGTACTGTTGCTGGTTTTTTCGTGGGATGGGCTGGCTCTCCCAGTCTTCTCCTCTTTTTCCTCTTTATTTTGAGAGCGTGATGATGTAGTTTCTTAAGCCTCTTGCTTTTGTGTTTTGGCTCAGTGGTGTTTTTTACCGTGTGCTCAGAGGTCTGCAGAGCTTCAGGTGGACCCTGAAAGGGCTGCCACCACCGAAAGAACCCCTGTACCGACACCCTCAGGGCAAACTTCATCCTCTCCAACTTGCTTGATGAACCCAGCCATGTCGTTGATCCAGGCCTCCGAACTTGGGGGCCGCGTATCCCTCCACTGTAACAGAATTCTGCGCTGGGCTACTAGAGACGCAAAGGCTAGAATGCCGGCCTCTCTCGCCTCCTGCACTCCCGGCTCCGAAGCTACCCCAAAGATCGCGAGCCCCCAGCCCGGCCTGACCCTAGACCCGACCACTTCCGACAAAGTCCCCGCCACCCCCTTCCAAAACCTCTCCAAGGCCGGACAAGCCCAGAACATATCGGTGTGGTTCGCCGGGCCTCCCGAACACCTCCCGCACCTGTCTTCCCGTCCGAACAACCGACTCAACCTTGCCCCTGTCATGTGAGCCCTATGCAGCACCTTCAGCTGAATTAGGCTGAGCTGTGCGCAAGAGGAGGAGGAATTCACCCTCTCCAGGGCGTCCGACCACGTTCCATCTTCAATTTCTTCCCCTAGGTCTTCCTCCCACTTTGCTTTGAGCTCTTCTACTGAGGCCTCCTCCTCCTCCTGCATCAGCTGGTAAATAGCCAAGATCTTTCCTTCATTGATCCATGTCCCCGAAAGCACCCTATCTTGCACCCCCCTTGGCGGCAGCCGCGGAAACTCCGCCACCTGCCTCTTAACAAATGCCCTGACCTGCATATACCTAAAAGCGTTCCCAGGGGGGAGGTTCCACTTCCCCACCAGCTCCTCCAAAGTCGCAAACTTCCCATCCAGGAAGAGGTCCCCAAACTGTCTGATGCCTGCCCTGTGCCAACTCCCAAATCCCCCACCCGTTCTCCCCGGCGCAAAACGGTGATTGCCCCGTATCGGGGCCCAAACTGAGGCCTTCACTTCCCCCCTATGCCGCCTCCACTGTCCCCAGATTTTAAGGGACGCAACCACCATCGGACGCGTAGAGTACTTTGCCAGGGATGGTGGAAGTGGGGCCGTCACCAAAGCCTCCAGACTCGTACCCGCACAGGACGCCACCTCCAATCTCTTCCATGCGTCACCCTCCCCTTCCGTCACCCAACTGCGAATCATCGCCACGTTCGCAGCCCAATAATATCCACACAGGTTGGGCAGCGCCGGGCCCCCTACCTCCCTTCTTCGCTCCAAAAATACCCTCCTTACTCTGGGGGCCTTCCGCGCCCACACGAACCCCAGAATCGACTTATTCACCCTTCTGAAAAAAGCCTTTGGGATCAATATGGGGAGGCACTGGAAAAGAAACAAAAACCTCGGGAGCACCATCATCTTAATCGACTGGACCCTGCCCGCCAACGAAAGCGGCAGCGCGTCCCACCTCCTAAACCCCTCCTCCATCTGCCCCACCAGCCTCAAAAAGTTAAGCCTATGCATGGCCCCCCAGGTCCTAGCCACCTGGACCCCAAGATACCTAAAGCTCCCCTCAGCCCTCTTCAACGGGAGTTCACCTATCTCCCTCTCCTGATCCCCCGGGTGCAGGACAAACAGCTCACTTTTCCCCACATTGAGCTTATAGCCCGAAAAGTCCCCAAACTCCTCAAGTAACCCCCTCCCCCCCAACTCTTCGAGTCCCTCAGCACCATGGCCAGGGGCTCAATCGCTAACGCGAAGAGCAGGGGAGACAAGGGGCACCCCTGCCTCGTCCCCCTGGAAAGGAGAAAGTCCGCCGACCTCCTCCCAATCGTCACCACACTCGCCACCGGGGAGCTGTACAGCAACCTCACCCAGCTGATGAACCCCTCACCAAACCCAAACCTCCGCAACACCTCCCACAGGTAACTCCACTCCACCCTATCAAAAGCTTTCTCCGCATCCATGGACGCCACTATTTCTGACTCCCCAGCCGCCGGTGCCATCATCATGACATTAAGGAGCCTCTGCACGTTGGCATTCAGTTGTCTCCCCTTTACAAACCCCGTTTGATCCTCATGAATCTCCGTCGGGACCACATGCTCCACCCTCCTGGACAGCACCAATGCCAACAACTTGACATCTACATTAAGGAGCGAGATTGGCCTGTAAGACCCACACTGAAGGGGGTCCTTGTCCCGCTTCAGGAGCAAAGAGATAATTGCCCTGGACATCGTTGAGGGCAGAGCACCCCCCTCCCTAGCCTCATTCAGGGTCCTCACAAGCAGAGGGCCCAGCAAATCTGAAAATTTCTTGTAAAATTCCACCGGGAACCCATCAGGCCCCGGCGCTTTCCCTGTCTGCATACTTCCCAACGCCTCCACCAGCTCCTCCAACTCGATTGGGGCCCCCAAACCCTCCACCCGCTCGTCCCCTACTCTTGGGAACTCAGCCTATCCAAAAAGCGGTCCATCCTACCTGCTTCCCTGGGGGGCACCGCCCGGTACAGCCCCTCGTAAAAAGATCTGAACACCCCATTGATGTCCTTTCCACCCCGCACCAAGTTCCCTCCTGCATCCGTGGCTTCCCCAATTTCTCTAGCTGCCTCCCGCTTCCGGAGCTGGTGAGCCAACATCCGACTTGCCTTCTCCCCGTACTCATATACTGCCCCCTGCGCCCTCCTCCACTGCGCCTCCACCTTCCGGGTGGTTAAAATGACAAATTCCGCTTGGAGATTGCGCCGCTTCCTCAAAAGCCCCTCCTCCGGGGTGTCTGCATATCTCCTATCCACCCTTACCATTTCCTCCACTAGCCTCTCCCTCTCGGCCCTTCCCCCCCCCCCCCCCCCCACCTCCCTGTGCGCCCGAATAGATATCAGCTCACTTCTGAACTACTGCCTTTAGCGCTTCCCAAACCACCCCAACTTGCACCTCCCCGTTATCATTGGTTTCTAGATACCCCTCTATGCCCCTACGGATCCGCCCGCACATTTCCTCCTCTGCCAAAAGCCCCACATCCAACCTCCACAGCGGGCGCTGATCCTTCCCCTCCCCCAGCTCCAGATCCACTAAATATGGGGCATGATCAGAAATGGCTATCGCCGAATACTCCGCCCCCACTACTCTCGGGATTAGCGCCCTGCTAAGCACAAAAAAAATCAATCCGGGAGTACGCCTTATGAACATGGTAGAAAAAGGAGAACTTACCCCCCCCCCCCCCGGCTCCGAAAACCTCCAAGGGTCCACCCCCTCCATCTGATTCATGAACCCCCTCAGCACCGAGGCCGCTGCCGGCCTCCTGCCCGTCCTAGACTTCGAGCGATCCAGAGCCGGATCCAGCACCATGTTAAAGTCCCCACCCAGGATCAATCCCCCTGTCTCCAGGTTAGGGATCAGGCCCAGCATTCGCCGCATGAAGCCCTGATTCGTCCCAGTTGTGAGCATAAACATTAACCAAGACCACCCGCTCCCCCTGAAGTCTCCCACTCACCCTCACATATCTACCTGCACTCCGCCATCACTTTGGACACAACGAACGACAGGCTCTTACCGACCATGCCCTCACAGTCCCTGCAGCAACAACCCGGTAAACCCCCCCCTTCTTCCTCACGCTTCCAACCTGAGCTCCGCCCCTCGACCCAACACGCGGGAGAAAGACGGACACATGACCCATCGGGACCCCAAACTACTCCCCAACCCACCAGTGGACAAAACAAAAAAAAACACCACAGTAAATAAACAACAGCCCAGAAAACAACCCCGACAAAACCAAAATAGCGAAAATGAACAGGCAACATCAATCAGCAAACACAGCCAATATAAATGACGGGATACCCAGGAGGGCAAAGCCTCCAAACAAAGTACATTTTCCCCCAGTCCTCAGTTCGAGTCCAAGTTCTCTGCCTGGACAAAAGCCCAGGCCTCTCCGGAGAGTCAAAATAGAGCTGGCGGCCCTTGTAAGTGACCCAGAGGCGAGCCGGCTGTAGAAGGCCAAACTTCACCCCCTTCCTATGAAGCACTCTCTTCGCTCGATTGAAGCCAGCCCTTCTCTTCGCCACCTCCGCGCTCCAGTCCTGATAAATCCTAATGCAGCAGCTTCAATTTTTAAGTGCACCATCTCCAAGCTCCCACTTTTCTCTGTGTCCAGTGCGGTTTGGGCATTGTCCATTATCACCTTGACATTCCTTCCAGACCACCGGAGTAGTGCTTCTGGAGCCTCCCTGTGCTGCTGGAAAAGAGATCTACCAATAGTTCATGGTGGTCTTCATCTGTCTTGCCTTCCAGGCCATCACTTTCTGCATCATCGTCAAAATCTTCGAGCAGATGTTCGTAGTAGTTGCCATCGGATTCAGCATCATCTGCAATGATCTCTCCTGTAAAATATAACATTGCATACGGAATTATGTGTTCATGCAATAGGGCACCAAATTCAAAGTCAGCCTTGGGTTTGGCCGCCGAACGTTGGTTTAACATTCTATGCTGTGGAACTTCAGTGGGACTGAAAAAGTTAAAGAACAGTTTATTTGGTACAGTTTTCATCACTGTTCTGGAAGTGCTTCGACGTATGCGCTTCAGTTTTGCTTGAATTGTTCTCATGTTTACATTTTTACCCTCCCTCCAGTCGATTTTGCAGCCTGTGCACCCCGTTCATCAAAGAATGATTTAAACGGCCGCGAATCCAACTGATATTGTGATCACGTCATTTGTGAAATACTCATTTGGCTCGAATTTAAACTCCAGAGCAAAGCTTAGATTAAGTACCTCAAATTCTGCAAGTTGTCAGGGATGTGACTGCAAGTGAGGCAGGTAAAGGGATCCTGAATTTAAAAATGGAGGAGCCTTAGCCCTGACCTTGTCCAACAGGTACGAGATACTTGATCCTTGTGTGGATGAGAAAAAGGACTGTACCACTGCGCCATGGTACAGGACGCCATTCAAACGGGGGAGGGGAGCAAAAAGACAAGTAATAGTTGTAGGGGATTCTATAATTAGGGGACTGATAACATCCTTTGCAAGCAGGACTGAGAGTCCTGCATGGTATGTTGCCTGCCCGGTGCAGGGTGAGGCACATTGCTAACTGGCTTGAAAGGATAGCGGGAGGGTGAGGATCCAGTTGTTGCGGTCCACGTTGGGACAAACAATATAGGCAAGACTAGGAAAGAGGACCTGTTTGGGGATTATAAAGGAACGAGGAACAAATTAAAGAACAGCTCCTCAAGGGTTATAATCTCTAGATGATTAGCCAAGCCACGTGCTAATTGGCATAGGGATGAGAAAATTAGGGAAGTAAACCCGTGGCTAAAGGAATGGTGCGGGAAAGAGGGGTTCCATTTCATGAGGCACTGGCATCAGTATTGGGATAGGTGGGATCTGTACCATTTTTTGTTTTTTTAAATAATTTTTATTGGAATTTTTACAGAAAATATAACAACAAACAATGAAATGCAACAAAATAACCCCATAATAACTGTAACACCCCCAAGACCGTATCAATGCATGTATCACATCCCCCCCCCCATCCCCCCAACCCCAATGAACAACAAGAGAACTTAAAAATCAATTAAAATTAAATAAACAAACATAGTCATCGCCCCCCCCCTTTTCCCCCTTCCCCCCCCCCTTTCCCCCGGGTTGCTGCTGCTGCTGTCCCAGTACCCTATCGTTGAGCCAGAAAGTCGAGGAAAGGTTGCCACCGCCTAAAGAACCCTTTTACCGATCCTCTCAGGGTGAATTTGACCTTCTCTAGCTTAATAAAACCCGCCATGTCATTGATCCAGGTCTCCACGCTTGGGGGGCTCGCATCCTTCCATTGTAGCAAGATCCTCCGCCGGGCTACTAGGGACGCAAAGGCCAGCACACCGGCCTCTTTCACCTCCTGCACTCCTGCCTCCACCCCAACCCCAAAAATCGCGAGTCCCCAGCCTGGCTTGACCCTGGATCCTACCACCTTCGACACCGTCCTCGCCACCTCCTTCCAGAACTCCTCCAGTGCCGGGCATGCCCAGAACATATGGGCATGCTTCGCTGGACTCCCCGAACACCTGACACACCTGTCTTCACCCCCAAAGAACCTACTCATCCTAGACCCGGACATGTGGGCCCGGTGCAGCACCTTGAATTGGATGAGGCTAAGCCGCGCACATGAGGAGGAAGAGTTAACCCTCTCCAGGGCATCAGCCCATGTCCCGTCTTCGATCTGTTCCCCCAGTTCCCCCTCCCACTTAGCTTTCAGCTCCTCTACTGACGCCTCCTCCACCTCCTGCATTACCTTGTAGATATCAGATATCTTCCCCTCTCCGACCCAGACCCCCGAAAGCACCCTGTCGCTCACCCCCCTCGCGGGAAGCGAAGGGAATCCCTCCACCTGCCGCCTAGCAAACGTCTTTACCTGCAGATACCTGAACATGTTCCCCGGGGGGAGCCCAAATTTCTCATCCAACTCCCCCAGGCTCGCAAACCTCCCATCAATGAACAGGTCCCTCAGCTGTCTGATGCCCGCTCTGTGCCAACCCTGGAATCCCCCATCAATGTTCCCCGGGACGAACCGATGGTTCCCCCATAACGGAGCCTCCATCGAGCCCCCCACTTCTCCCCTATGTCGCCTCCACTGCCCCAAATCTTGAGGGTAGCCGCCACCACTGGACTCATGGTATACCTCGTAGGAGGGAGCGGCCACGGCGCCGTTACCAGGGCCCCCAGGCTTGTATCTCCACAGGACGCCCTCTCCATCCGTTTCCATGCTGCCCCCTCCCCCTCCATCACCCACTTGCGCACCATCGACACATTGGCCGCCCAGTAATACCCCGAAAGATTGGGTAACGCCAGCCCACCCCCATGTCCCACCTCTTAAATTCCTCCTCCATCTGCTCCACCAGCCTGGTAAAATTAAGCTTATGGAGAGTCCCCCAACTCCTGGCCACCTGCACCCCCAGGTATCTGAAACTCTTCACTGCCCTCTTAAACGGGAGCCTCCCAATTCCCTCCTCCTGATCACCCGGGTGTACTACAAATACCTCACTCTTGCCTAAATTTAACTTATAGCCCGAGAAGCCCCCAAACTCCGTTAACAGCTCCATCACCCCCGGCATTCCCCCTTCTGAGTCCGCCACATACAACAACAGGTCGTCCGCATACAGCGATACCCGATGTTCCTCCCCACCCCGCACCAGACCCCTCCACCTCCCTGACTCCCTCAACGCCATAGCCAGAGGTTCAATCGCCAATGCAAAGAGCAAGGGGGACAGGGGGCACCCCTGCCTGGTCCCACGGTAGAGCATAAGTACTCCGATCTCCTTCCATTAGTAACTACACCTCGCCATCGGGGCCGCGTAGAGCAACCTCACCCATTTGATGAACCCCTCCCCGAGTCCGAACCGCTCCAGCACCTCCCACAGGTACCCCCACTCAACTCTATCAAATACTTTCTCTGCATCCGGCGCCACCACTATCTCCGCCTCCCCCTCCACCGTCGGCATCATAATAACATTTAGCAATCTCCGCACATTCGTGTTGAGCTGCCGTCCCTTGACAAATCCTGTCTGATCCTCGTGTATCACCCCTGGCACACAGTCCTCTATCCTGGTGGCCAGAATCTTCGCCAGCAACTTAGCGTCAACATTGAGGAGCGAGATAGGCCTGTCTGATCCACACTGCAAGGGGTCCTTATCCCGCTTCAGGATCAGAGAGATCAGTGCCCGCGACATCGTCGGGGGGCAAGGCCCCCCCCCCCCCCATGCCTCATTGAAGGCTCGCACCAACAAGGGGCCCACCAAATCCGCATACTTTTTATAAAATTCCACCGGGAACCCATCCGGCCCCAGCGCCTTACCTGACTGCATTTGTCCAATCCCCCTGACTAGCTCCTCCAACTCTATCGGCGCCCCCAGCCCCTTCACCAGCTCCTCTTGAACGTTTGGGAAACATAGCCTGTTCATGAAGCTCTCCATCCCCCCCCCCCCCCCCCCCCCCCCCCCCCACCAATCGGGGGCTCCGACCGGTACAGTTCCTCGAAGAAGTACCTAAAGACCCCATTTACCTCTGCCCCCTTCTGCACTACATTCCCACCCTTATCCGTCACTCCACCAATTTCCCTAGCCGCAACACGCCTACGGAGTTGATGCGCCAACATCCTGCTCGCCTTCTCCCCATACTCATATACCGCGCCCTGCGCCCTCCTCCACTGTGTCTCCGCCTTTCTGGTGGTCAACAAGTCGAACTTGGCCTGCAAACTACGCCGTTCCCCCAGCAACCCCTCCTCCGGTGCCTCCACGTACCTCCTATCCACCTCCAGGAGCTCCCCCACCAGTCTCTCCCTCTCCTTCCTCTCCCTCCTTTCCCTATGGGCCCGGATGGAGATCAGCTCCCCCCGGATCACTGCTTTCAGAGCCTCCCAGACCATCCCCACCCAGACCTCCCCCGTGTCGTTGGTATCAAGATACCCATCAATACTTCCCCGGACCCTCCTACACACCTCATCAGCCAGCATCCCCACATCCAGGCGCCATAGCGGGCGCTGGTCCCGCGCCTCCCCCATCTCCAGATCAACCCAGTGCGGAGCATGGTCTGAAATTGCTATGAATACTCAGCATCCTGCACCTTCGGGATCAATCCCCTGCTCAGGATGAAAAAATCTATTCGGGAATAAACCATATGGACATGAGAGAAGAAGGAATACTCCCGCGCCTTCGGCCTCCCAAACCTCCAGGGATCCACCCCTCCCATCTGGTCCATAAACCCCCTCAGCACTTTGGCCGCCGCCGGTCTCCTACCCGTCCTTGAGCTGGACCGGTCCAGTGGGGGATCCAGCACTGTGTTAAAGTCTCCCCCCATGATCAGGCCCCCTGCCTCCAGGTCCAGAATGCGGCCCAACAAGCGCCTCATGAAGCCAGCATCATCCCAATTCGGGACATATACATTAACCAGCACCACCTTCTCTCCCTGCAGCCTACCCTTCACCATAATATATCTGCCCACCTTGTCCGACACCACCTCAGCCGCCTCGAATGCCACCCTCTTCCCCACCAGAATCGCCACCCCCCGGTTCTTCGCGTCCAATCCTGAGTGAAAAACCTGCCCCACCCACCCCTTCCTCAGACGAACCTGGTCCGCCACCTTCAAGTGGGTCTCCTGGAGCATAGCGCCGCCTTCAGCCCCTTCAGATGAGAAAATACCCTAGTTCTCTTAACCGGCCCATTCAACCCCCTCACGTTCCAGGCGATCAGCCGGATCAGAGGGCACCCTGCCCCCCTCCCCCGCCGACTAGCCATAGCTCATCGACTGCTCGCCCCAGGCCAGCACACACCGCCCGACCCGTTCGCCATGGCGATAGCGCCTCTCCTCTACCCCCCCCCAGCCCACACCAGCTCCTTCCTGGCCATTCCAGCAGTATCCCCCCCCCCCAAAGGCTAGGACCCCTCCTAGCCGCGACGCACCCTCCATGGTACTTCCGTGAGTCAGCTGACTTCTGCTGACCCCGGCAGCTCCCGCCAAAACCCATCCCCTCCCGGCATGGGGTCATCCCCCTCTTCCCACACCTCCTTGGCACCGCTTCAGCCACACCCCACCCTTCTGACGCAGCTCCCCAAAATCCAGTTTCACCCCAAACCCCAGCCCCGTACAGAAGGGGACATGAAAAACACAAACCCCCAACATTCCCCACATAACCCACAACCATACCCAACAGACAGACCCTCCCGGAACCAGAGCAAAAATCAACCAGCATAAAAAACACATGTCAAAATTGCAAAACAGCAACAGCGAAAACAGCAACAGCCATAGTGTGCCCCCAGACCCTAGTTCGAGTCCAGCTTCTCCGCCTGTAGAAAGGCCCACGCCTCCTCCGGGGACTCGAAGTAGTAGTGCCGGTCCTTATATGTCACCCACAGACGCGCAGGCTGCAGCATTCCAAATCTGACCTGCTTGGCATGCAGCACCGCCTTCGTTCGGTTGAACCCGGCCCGCCGCTTAGCCACCTCCGCACTCCAGTCCTGGTAGATTCGCACTACCGAATTCGCCCACTTGCTGCTCCTCTCTTTCTTGGCCCAGCGCAGCACACACTCCCGGTCGCTGAATCGATGGAACCGCACCAGCACCGCCCGCGGGGGTTTATTTGTCTTGGGCTTCCTGGCCAGCACTCTGTGGGCACCCTCAAGGTCCAGGGGCAAATGGAAGGACCCCGCTCCCATCAACGAGCTCAACATCGTGGTCACATAAGACGGAAGATCCGACCCCTCCAGCCCCTCCGCCAGGCCCAGGATCCTCAAAATCTTTCGCCTCGTGCGAACGTCCAGCTCCTCCAAGCGGTCTTGCCACTTTTTGTGAAGTGCCTCGTGCAACTCCACTTTCCCCACGAGGACCACGGCCTCCTCCTCCCGCTCAGCGGCCTGCTGCTGCAACTCCCGAATGGACACCTCCTGGGCCGCCTGGGTCTCAAGCAGCCTGTTGGTAGTCGCATTCAGGGAGTCCAGCAACTCAGCCTTCAGCTCCGCAAAACAGCGCAGAAGAGCAGCTTGCTGCTCCTGTGCCCACTTCCACCAGTCCTCAGGTGTTCCGCCGGTCGCCAGTTTGTCCTTCTTCCCCCGCTTTTCTTGGGGAGCTGCTGCAGCCTTTTCCTTTGCCCCACTCTGGGTGAGCACCTTAAATTGCGGGGAATGCTCCTCCAGACACCTTCCCCCACCGGGATTTGTCGAGACAGCGCCGTTTGGGGCCCTCAAATAGGCCCAAAAGTCCTTAAGTAGCGGGAGCTGCCGAACGTGCGGCTTTGCTCCGCGTAGCCGCAACCGGAAGTCAGGGATCTGTACCATTGGGACGGTCTCCGTCTGGGACCAGTGTGCTACCGTGTGCAGCACGGTAGCATAGTGGTTAGCACAGTTGCTTCACAGCTCCAGGGTCCCAGGTTCGATTCCCAGCTGGGTCACTGTCTGTGCGGAGTCTGCACGTTCTCCCCGTGTCTGCTTGGGTTTCCTTCGGGTACTCCGGTTTCCTCCCACAGTCCAAAGATGTATGGGTTAGATGGATTGGCGATGCTAAATTGCCATTAGTGTCCAAAAAGTTTAAGTGGGGTTACTGGGTTACGGGGATAGGGTGGATGCGTGGGCTTGAGTAGGGTGCTCTTTGTAAGGGCTGGTGAAGACTCGATGGGCCGAATGATCTCCCTCTGCACTGTAAATTTTATGATTCTATGAAAGGATAAATAGGGTGGTCACAAGGACTTTAAACTAGCAAATGAGGGGGAGGGAAGGGTAACGCTACAAGAGGTGTAATGGTTAATAGGAACCAAAGCAGCAGGTCAGTATGTGAGGAGAAGGTAGAGGTTAATAGGATGAACAGGCTGGACCAGTCTAACGACTACGGAGGGGAAAGGAAACGTTAAAAAATCAATATGAAAGGAGACTGAGACTGAAAGTTCGGGATGAGGCTGTGTTATCAGAGTTTAATAAAGGACGTCAAAATAGTGCACAAGAAAATCCTGCAAGTGAAAGACAAATCAATAGGACATATTTAGAAACCTTGTACCTAAATGCACTCAGTATTTGGAATACGTTCAGTGAGTTAACAGCACAAATATAGACGAATGGGTATGATTTGGTGGGGATCACTGAAACTTTGTTGCAAGAGGACCAGGACACAGAGTTGAATGTCCAAGGGGACTCAGTATTTAGAAAGGATAAACAGGATGAAATAGGAGATGGAGTTGCTTTATTGGTTAAAGATGGCATCAAGGCTGTATTAAGAAATGATATTGGCTCTAAGGGCCAAAACATTGAATCGATCTGGGTGGAAATGAAAAACAAGGAAAAAAATCTCCTCTTTGCTGGAGTCATTTACAGGCCCCCGAGCAATACTTCCAATGTAGGGCATAGTATAAACCAAGAAATAATGGGGGCTTGTGAGAAGGGCAGAACGGTAATCATGAGTGATTTTAATATGCATATTGACTTAATTAATCAAATTGGCAAGCGTAGCCTCGAGGAAGATTTCATAGTGTGTATGAGGGATTGCTTCTTGCCGCAATATGCTATGGAGCCAACAAGGGAGCAGGCTATTTTAGATTTAGTATTATGTAACGAAGAAGGTTTGATAAATAGTCTTGTCATTAAGGATCCACTTGGAAGGAGTGATTACAGCATGCTAGAATTGCAAATTCAGATTGAGAAAGAGAAGATAGAATGCCATACTAGAGTTTTAGAGATAGGTAGAGGTAATTGTAGTAATAATAATAATCGCTTATTCTCACAAGTAGGCTTCAATGAAGTTAAAGAGTTGGCCCAAGTAGACTAGGGACAGATAATTGAGGGTAGGACAGTTGAGGAACAATGGTTCAGGGAGATAATAAATACCACTCAATCAAAGTACATTCCTGAGAGGAGTCGGAACTGTAAAAGGGAGAAAAATGTTCCATGGCAAAACAAGAAAGTCAAGGAAGGTATAAAGGCAAAAACTAGGGCATACCATATTGCAAAAGCTAGTGGTAAACTGGAGGATTGGGCGAACTTTAAGGTTCAGCAAAAGGCTATTAAAAATAGAATCAAAAGAGCTAAGGTGAACTATGAAAGGAAACTAGCAGAAAACAATACTAATACCAAAAGCTTCTATAAGTATATAAAAAGGAATCGAATAGCCAAAGTTGGCCCTTTAGAGGACCGATACTGGTGTAGTAATAATGGGGAACACCTAGATGGCGGTGGCAGTGAAGCAATATTTTGCCTCTGTCTACATAGTAGAAGATAATAAAATTTTCCAAAAACTACAGTTAATGCCCAGGAACT
Organism: Scyliorhinus canicula; assembly: GCF_902713615.1. Classification (NCBI taxonomy): domain Eukaryota; kingdom Metazoa; phylum Chordata; class Chondrichthyes; order Carcharhiniformes; family Scyliorhinidae; genus Scyliorhinus; species Scyliorhinus canicula. The sequence goes on from NC_052147.1 coordinate 208,184,760, forward strand.
GGGTGCAATAACCATCACTAGGGACAGTAAGAAGTCCCGAAGCGTGGCACATTGGCGAGACCATGCCGATGCTGCAACAATGAACAGACATTGCGCGACAATCGGCAGGCAGGAATATTCCCTTCCAGTCGGGAAACACTTCAACAGTCAAGGGCATTGAGCCTCTGATCTTCGGGTAAGCATTCTCCAAGGTGGCCTTCAGGACGCGCGACAACGTAGAATCGCCGAGCAGAAACTGATAGCCAAGTTCTACACTCATGAGTATGGCCACAACCGGGACCTTGGATTCATGTCGCATTACATTCACCCCCCACCATCTGGCCTGGGCTTGTGAAATCCTACCAACTGTCCAGGCTTGCGACAATTCACACCTCTTTAACCTGTGATGATCCCTCTCTCCAGTCACTCTGCTGGACCTGTAAAGACGTAATTATCTGCAAAGACTCGCATTCAAAGTATCGTCTTGCATCATTGACTTTGTCTATAGATGTGTTTCTGGAACCCATCTCTTCATTCACCTGAGGAAGGTGCAGCTGTTTCCATGCTGTAAACATCTATGACTCTATATTTGACATCAGCTAAGAGCTGGCAGTGTCCAATAATATCTGCAGAATCATCAATCCGAAAGCTAGTGATTTGAAACAAACTTTGTTGGACTTTAACCTGTTGTTGTAAGACTTCTTATTGTCCCTACTGATTGTCAGTTGATGCTTGAGTATACTCAGCAGTCCAGGAGAACAGAATCTTGGAAGATGAGGCTGAAGCCCTGCAATATTGCCCAAAATTGTATCCATCTGAATTGGAGAGACGCTTGGGGGTAATTCCAAGGCAAGATCTTCGAAGTGAACATCAGGAACCCTCGTGAGAAAGACAGTGTTTCAGTGAGATTTGTTGACTTTTAGAGTTACTGAGCAGCACTCCAAGCCCTTGAGCGAACCAAACGTAAAGCAAAATCAACATAGGATGGAATGTGTGCAGGTTTCAGAGAGTGCAATAGGCAAGATACTTGGTAGCTGAGCTTGCAGCCAAATCAAAGAAGCCGCACACCATTGCTGAAACCTTAGTTCTGCAGGCATGCAAAAGTATTATGAGAGTAACGATGCCGTAAAAGAAATTGGAAAACTTATTTTTTCTAATAATATAATCAACGGCGGATTGATGAAATGTCAGTTGATATTGAACAGTTGAATCAAGAGAAATTAGAAATTCGTGGAAAATTTGACCCTGCAGATTGATGATTCTGCAGATATTATTGGACACTGCCAGCTCTTAGACAATGTCAGATATAGAGTCATAGATGTTTACAGCATGGAAACGGGCCCTTTGGCACAGCTTGTCCATGCCACCCAGTTTCTATCACTAAGCTAGTCCCACTTGCCTGCATTTGGCCCACATCCCTCCATACCCACCCTGCCCATGTAACTGTCTAACTTTTTTAAAGGAAAAAATTGTACCCACCTCTACCACTGCCTCTGGCAGCTCATTCCAGATACTCACCACCCTCTGTTTGAAGAAATTTCCCCTCTGGTCTCTTTTGTATTTCTCCCGTCTCACCTTAAACCTATGCCCTCTAGTAGACTCCTGTAGCTTTGGGAAAAGATGTTGACTATCTACCTTATCAATGCTCCTCATTATTTTGTAGAGCTCTATAAGATCACCCCTCAACCTCCTACGCTCCAGGGATAAAAGTCCCAGCCTATCCAGCCTCTCCTTATAACTCGGACCATTATGTCCTGGTAGAATCCTCGTAAATATCTTCTGTACTCGTTCTAGTTTAACAATATCCTTCCTATAATAGGGTGATCAGAATTGAACATAGTATTCCATGTGTGGTCTGACTAATGTCTTATACAACTTCAACAAGATGTCCCAACTCCTGTATTCGATATTCCGACCAATGAAACCTGGCATGCTGAATGCCTTCTTCACTACCCTGTCCACCTGCGACTCCACCTTCAGGGAGCTGTGAACCTATACCCCTAGATCGCTTTGTTCTGTAACTCTCCCCAACTCCCTATCATTAACTGAGTAGGTCCTGCCTTGATTTTATCTACTAAAATACATCACCTCACATATACCCAAATTAAACTCCATCTGCCATTCATCGGCCCACTGGCCCAATTGGTCAAGGTCCTGTTGCAATCTTACATAACCTTCTTCACTGTACACTATGACACCAATCTTGGTGTCATCTGCAAACTTACTAACCATGCCTTCTGCATTCTCATCCAAATCATTAATATATATATATATAACAAATAACAGTGGACCCAGCACTGATGCACACCTCTGGCACAGGCCTCCAGTTTGAAAAACAACCCTCAATCAAATTGGTGAAACATGACTTTCCCCTTGCAAAGCCTTGCTGACTTTCCCTAATTAGTCCTTGCCTGCCTAAATGCCTGTAGATCCTATCCTTCAGAAAACATTCTAACAATTTACCCACTACAGAAGTGAGGTTAACCGCTCTGTAGTTCCCGGGCTTACCCCGACAGCCCTTCTTAAACAAGGGCACGACATTTGTTAACCTCCAATCTACATTCACCTCTCCTGTCGATGATTCAAATACCTCAGCTAGGGGGCCGGCAATTTTTTCCCTAGCCTCCCACAACGTCCTGGGATACATTTCATCAAGTCCCGGGGATTTATCTATCTTGATGCGCTTTAAAACCTCTAGCGCCGCCTCCTTTGTAATATGTATACTCCTCAAGACATCACTTTTTATTTTCCCAATTTCCCTAATTTTCATGCCTTTCTCAACAGTAAATACTGACGAGAAATATTAATTTAGGACCTCTCCCATCCCTTGTGGATCTGCACATAGATTACCTTGTTTATCGTCAAGAGGCCCCACCCTCTCCCTAGTAACACTTTTGCCCTTTATATATCTGTAAAAGCTCTTTGGATTTTCCTTTGCCTTATCTGCCAAGAAAATCTCATGTCCCCTTTTTGCCCTCCTGATTACTCTCTTAACTCTACTCCTTCAAACCCTACACTCTTCAGGGGATCAGTTTGATCCCAGCTGCCTATGCATGTCATATGCTTCCTTTTTCCTTTTGACCATGGCCTCAATACCCCGAGTCATCCAGGGTTCCCTCATTTTACGAGTCTTACCCTTCACTCAGAGGAATGTGCTCACCTTGAACCCTAGTTTAACACCTTTTTGAAAGATTCCCACTTACCAGCTGTCCCCTTGCCTGCAAATAGACACCTCCAATTAACTTTTGTATGTTGAAAGGGACTCCATTAAAAAAAATTCTTCTTCTGCAAAGAATTACCCAGTCATGCGACCAGAGAGGAAATCTTTTGTGTCAGACGTGCTTGTGTAGAGGAAAGCGATCTTAACTGGACCAAGTGCAATAGCATCTGCACTGACAGAGCAGCTTCCATCATGGGAAAAGACAAAGGATTTGTGAGTAAAATGAAGGAACAGAATCCTGACATCCAGCTCAGCCACTGTATCCTGCACTGTGAAGCCCTTGCTGACAAAACAATGTCATCCGAGTTAACTGTAGTGTTCGGCCAAACAGTGAAAATTGTGAATGAGGTAAAAATCAAATCTTTGATTTGATGTGCAGGTTAGGTGGATTGGCCATGATAAATTGCCCTTAGTGACCAAAAAAAGATTTGAAAGGGTTATTGGGTTACGGGGATAGGGTCGAAGTGAGGGCTTAAGTGGGTCTGTGTAGACTCGATGGGCCGAATGGCCTCCTTCTGCACTGTATGTTCTATGAAATGGTGCTTGTTTCCTATTTTGTGTGAAGAGATGGGGGTAGAGCACCAGGGTTTACTTATGCACACACAAGTGCGACGGCTGTTTCGGAGGAAGGACCTCTTGCGTGTTTGAGCTCTGTAAAGTACTGAAAGAGATTTTTGTGTTCTGCATGAATTGCCATACAAAGATTTAATAAGTAATGATTCTTGGTGTGTTAAGCTTGCATATGTTTCAGATATATTTAGCCATCTGAATGAGCTGCATATTAAAATTGAGGGGGGAATTGAGAAACCTTCTGACTGCCACAGATAAACTTCACAATTTCAGGTCAAAGCTGACCCTTTAGCAGGACAAAGTGGCAAGTGGGCTGATTGAGATGTTCAAGCTGGCATTAGCGAGACCTGCTGGCAAAACCATAATCAACCTCATCACGATACATCTTAAAACACTACAAGAGAAGTTCAAATGCTACATCCTGCTCCACAAGTGTGAAAAGCTTTGACATGACATGTGATCCATTTAGTTTATTTTCTTTTGAATTGGCAAAGATGTTGTCATCAAAAGAGCAAGATAAATTTGCAGAACTCAAAATGTATTATAGACTGAGATTTTCAGAGACGTCTGTAGACATGTTTTAGTTGCTTGCAGGGCACAAATGTTCATCTATTTCTGGTCACGCTATAGCGGTACCCTTACCGTTTTCGACAACCTATCTGTGCAAGTTGGCATTCTCGACACTGGCTTATGTTAAAAAAGACACAAACGGTGGGAGTGCCTGTCAGTGGAACAAGACCCCCATGTTGCCCTGCCATCTGCTCAAGAGGCTCTGGTCACAGAGGCAGGCCCAGATGTCTCATTAACACTGCCAGTAAGATGCTGCTCACCGTATTGCCTTCATTTGCATTTTGCTCTAGTTCATATACTTTTAATTTCAATAAGTATTTTTTGAATGAAAAAGAAGTACTTGAACTTTTTTCGTGTTACGAATGTGAACTTTCATATTGAGAAATGCAGACTTAAGAAAACTGAAAACGGCTAAAATCGTTAATGTGAAATGCTTTTAAGTTGTGTATATTTTTTATAAAGTATTGTATTTGACATGCAATAGGTGATCAGACTTTCATTGTAAACTGCGTAAACTAATGAAGATAATATTAGATGGTGGCTTGACGTGATCTAAGCAGGTTTTAGAGATAACAGGCTTTTGGTCGAGGGCAGCTCAGTTGCGGGAAAATTTTTTGATTACATGCACCATTGTGAAATGAAACCACAGAGCTGATAATCACTCTTTATGTAGATGTCCAATGCTTTGAAACAATGCTGGGAATTCCCTCAAGGATTCTCCCAACTGGTTACAGTAACTTCAGAAGATTGTCAGGAACCACGTTTATATATCGCTGAAGTTTCTGCCTAAATTATGGCAGCTGATTGGATAATCTAACTCAAAAATTTATACTCTTCCTCTACCCTTTGAAGTTATATTACAACATTGAGATACACATATTTTCTGTTTGCGATCTGAATATGGAAACCAAGAGACGGTTTTATGTAGTATGTGAAACTCTCCCGAATCTTTAGTTCCACGTTATTCCTCTCCACTGTTGCAGCAAATCCTCCAGCTCATGTCTGTGCATTGTTACTCCTATAATATAATGAACTACAATATAGCTTCTACTTTTCAGATGTCTGTTGGTATGAGCCTCTTTCTTTAAACCAGACTTTAATTAAGATACTAACCTGACATTGGCCAATTTGTATAAAGCATTTATTCAAGAGATTGATATTCAATAAACTGAATTGGAAGAACTATTACTACAGTCCAATGGTACAGTAAATACAGAAATATCCCAAAACTTGTTGATCCACTAATCAGCAAGAACTTGTGCACACAAAAGTTTTTTTAATATTAAAGAATAATTCTTTATTTAAGAATATAGAGAAATTGAGAACAAAGAATCCTGTTGCGTATTGTACTAAATAAAATGTTTTTTTTGTCTTTCAGATCAGTTGTTGCATGTGCTAGCAATGCACATGCGCCTTTTTAGAATTGATTCTGCTTACAATCCCTGGGCACGACTTACGCGACTGACACAGGTTATTGATTTAGGGTGAGTCCTTCATTTACAATTTTCTTCCCCTGTTTTGCACAATCAAAACAAAATAAACAGATTAATTCTTCCAAGACTTTTCTCTGCATAGTTCTATCAAGCAAAACCATCATTAGCACAGCATTTATCCTGACCAGTTTTAGATCCTCAGGTTTGCACTTGTATCAATATTTGAAATGCTGAGGGCATTTTTTCGCCAAGTTTTCCAATCTAACGAATAAATAACTGCGCAATCTCCCATGCTATCAACCACGGTAAGCCGGAATATGGTCACACATTTACCTGTTTCTGATGTCTACATGTTGCTCTTTCTTCTTGCCTTTCTTGTCTCTCACCATCAACTCTTTCCCTTGCCTCCAGCACTCTCTTTCTTGCCTCCTCATTCTCTCTTTCTCACCTCCTCATTCATTCTCCATAAAACTACAGAATCCCTGCTGTGCAGAAGGAGCCCATTCAGTCCATCGGGTCTGCACCAATCCTTTGATTGTGCACTCTACCCATGCCCACGCCCCCTATCCCTTGTAACCCCATAACCTAACGTGCACATCCCTAGACACTAAGGGGCAATTTATCATGGCCAATCCTCCTAACACGCACATCTTTGGACTGTGGTTATACCTGCAAACTTCACACAGATAATCACCCAAGGCCAGAATTGAACCTGAGTCCCTGGCGCTTTGAGGCAGCAGTGCTAACCAGTGCCTCCATGCTACCCTCTCGCCTCCCCATTCACTCTTGCCTCCCCATTCACTCTTGCCTACAGCTGTCTCTCTTGCCTCTCTGTTCTCAATCTGGCCTCCCCATCTCTTGCCTTTCCTCTCCCTCTTGCTTTTCCTCTCCCCCCCAGCCCTCCTCTCGTCATATGTCCAGAGCCCAGAGCAGGTTTTGTTCTCCTGCTGGTTGATTCCATTTTGCCACCGCTGATTGGCTGCTTTGGACACTGCCAGAGCAACAGCAGTAATTGGCTGAGTAAGACGTGCCAAATTCCCCAATCATTCTTTTCTGGCTTGCCTCTTATGATGAGAAGTGTGTTTGTTAGTATCAGTTGAGTACTTTTCTAGTTGTTGAGGCGCAGACCCGGTGGGCAGTTTCTTCAGAGCCGGAGCATGATAAGGCAGAACAAGCAACTAGAGGAGACAACATCCAAAATTATGCTGCACATCAATAGTCGAGACCCATTTGCACCATCATTTTGCGTGAGAGCTACTGAAAATTTCTTCATCGACGCGGATAATATTCTGACTGGAGACAGTACACCACGCTCAAATATTGGCATGTTAAGGTATTGTTTTGTGAATTTGATCAACAGTTAAACTTTTCAAATTATTTACGATTGTGTTTCATAAAGGCTGACATCATTTTGTTTTATTTATTACAGTAGGTTGAACAGTACCTGGAAAATGCACTAAATGTCTCACCAACCCTAACCACAGTCATGAAAGACTCATATTCTCATGAGGTTAAGTGTGCCATATGCCACAAGTCATTTGACTTTGGGAATCTGGGCGAAGCAGCAGTGAAGAGTAATTTGTCTGGCAAAAAGCACAGCCATGACAATTAAAGAAAGTGCATCTACTGCATCACTTGAGGTCTAGCTGATCATATTTTATATCAAACAGAAATAGTGTAGAAACTGCACCATCAACATATTGTGCAAACTTATCATCCCAATTCACTACTAAAACAATACTGAGTCACAAGTTCTATGGACACTGAAAGTGATAGACACACACTATTCTTTCAGTACTACAGAGGATATCTTCAACTTATTTGAGCTGACGCTCCTAGACAGTGAGATTGCTGCTTGGTTTCAGTGTGGAGAGAATAAAAATAACTTAATTGGTAATGTGTGGTTTAAGCCTGTATTTCAGCTCATTACTCACAAGAATATGAGATAGGAGCAGGAGGAGACCATACGGCACGTTGAGCCTTTCCCGCCATTCAGTGTGATTACTGACAACCTTGGGCTGCAATTCCATTTTCCACCCACTCCCTATATTCCTTGATTCCCTGAGAGACCAAAAAACTGTCTAAACCAGCCTGAAATACAGCTAACAATGGAGCAACACAATCCACTGAGGTGGAAAATTTCAAAGACTCAGCTCCTTGAAGTGAAGAAACTTCTCTTTATCTCAGTCCTAAATGATATAACCGTTATCTAAAACTGCCCCATGATCTACATTCCCCAGCTAACCAAAACAACCTTTCAACATCTATCTTGTCAAGCCCCTTCAGAATTTTGTTTGTTTTAATGAGATCAACTCTCGTTCTTCATAACTTCAGAGAATACACTTGTCATTGAACAATCCTCTCTCATAAGATGAATCAATCTAGTGAAACTTTGTTGTACCTCCTCCATTGCAAGTATATCCTTCGTTAAATATGGAGATCCGAATAGCACACAGTATTCCAGGTGCAGTGGAGATCCGAATAGCACACAGTATTCCAGGTGCAGTGGAGATCCGAATTGCACACAGTATTCCAGGTGCAGTGGAGATCACAATTGCACACAGTATTCCAGGTGCAGTGGAGATCCGAATAGCACACAGTATTCCAGGTGCAGTGGAGATCACAATTGCACACAGTATTCCAGGTGCAGTGGAGTCAACAATTGCACACAGTATTCCAGGTGCAGTGGAGATCCGAATAGCACACAGTATTCCAGGTGCAGTGGAGTCAACAATTGCACACAGTATTCCAGGTGCAGTGGAGATCCGAATAGCACACAATATTCCAGGTGCAGTGGAGATCACAATTGCACACAGTATTCCAGGTGCAGTGGAGTCAACAATTGCACACAGTATTCCAGGTGCAGTGGCGATCACAATTGCACACAGTATTCCAGGTGCAGTGGAGATCCGAATTGCACACAGTATTCCAGGTGCAGTGGAGATCACAATTGCACACAGTATTCCAGGTGCAGTGGAGATCACAATTGCACACAGTATTCCAGGTGCAGTGGCGATCACAATTGCACACAGTATTCCAGGTGCAGTGGAGATCCGAATTGCACACAGTATTCCAGGTGCAGTGGAGATCACAATTGCACACAGTATTCCAGGTGCAGTGGAGATCACAATTGCACACAGTATTCCAGGTGCAGTGGCGATCACAATTGCACACAGTATTCCAGGTGCAGTGGCGATCACAATTGCACACAGTATTCCAGGTGCAGTGGCGATCACAATTGCACACAGTATTCCAGGTGCAGTGGCGATCACAATTGCACACAGTATTCCAGGTGCAGTCTTGCCAAAAACCTTGTACAATTGCAAAACTTTTTGATTCCTGTGCTCCAATCTTCTTGTAATAAAGGCCAACATACCATTTGTCTTCCGAATTGCTTGCAGTACCTTCATGCTAACTTTGAATTCCTTGTATAAACACACCCAAGGCTCTGAACGTCAACATTTACAAGTTTCGTGTCTTTAAAAAAATATTCTGCTTTTCTAGTCTTAAGATCAAAGTGAATAAACTCACACTTCCCCATATTATACTTCACTGTCATTTTGTTGCCCACTCACATAACCTGTTTGTATCTCTTTGCTGCTTTTCTGTGACCACCTCACAACGTAAGTTTCCGCCCAAGTCTGCAAACTTAGAAATATTGCTCTATGTCTCTTCGTCTAAGTCGTTAAAATAAATTGTATGGGTGGCACAGGGGTTAACATTGCTGCCTCACGGCGCCGAGGTTCCAGGTTTGATCCTGGCTCTGGGTCACTGTCTGTGTGAAGTTTGCACATTCTCCCCGTGTTTGCATGGGTTTCGCCCCCCACAACCCAAAGATGTGCAGAGTAGGTGGATTGGCCACGTTAAATTGCCCCTTAATTGGAAACAATTAATTGGGTACTCTAAATTTATATTTTTAAAAATTGTATATAATTGAGGACCCCAGCTCTGATATTTGTGGCATTCCTCTAGTCACAGCCTGCCAACTTGCAAATGTCTCACTTCCTGTCCATTAACCAATCTTCTATCAGTGCTAATGTATTCCCCCAATTCCGTGAATCCTTATCTTGCATAATAAGCTTTTGCGTGGCTCAGGTAACAATCCAAAGATGATTACCTTTGATGTTATGCATTTTTATTTGTACCCGAACTCTTCAAAATCTCTCAGTATAACATTGTTCATTATGTCGTTTGTTCCTACAAAGAACACAACAACTAAATCCTCCTCTTCCCAATCCGTCTTCAGCCATGAGGATATATCCTTAGCCATGAGGAGATATCCTTAGCCCTGGCACTGAGCAGGCAACATAAACTTGGGCACCCACAGTCACTGCTGCAGAGAACAGTATTTAACGCCTTATTATACTGTCACCTATCACTACCACGTTACTTTTCCCTCCCATCACTAGAATGGCATAGAGTCGTAGAATCCATACAGTGCAGAAGGAGGCCATTTGGCCCATCGAATCTGCACTGACCCTCCGAAAGAGCACTCTACCCAGATCCACTCCCCCATCTACCCTGCCCTATCCTCATAACCGAACCTGCACATCAGGGTACAATTTAGCACAGCCAATCCACCTAACCTGCACTTTTTTGGCATCTTGCATCATTTTGCAGGCACATATGGCTTGAAGATATCAGTGTCACGTGACCAGCATTATATTAGACCACAATTATGGGAATATGCTGATGCAACCAAAAATTGGCAGAATCACCAAACCAAAGACATGTGAAACAGACAGAGATCACTAATTGAGGCAAAAAAAATTTCATCTCTGTAGCAAGTGAACGGGAGGCCTTTCTGGTAAATGATTAAACTAACACTGCTATTGTACCATTTCTCACTTCTGACCTTGACAGTGTGGTGATAAATGTTTTCGAGCACTTCATGAAAGAGAATGTACTTGCAGATGCAATTACAGCCCTAAACTTGAGTAAAGTCAGTGTCATGGACAAGAATAACCTCAAGGAAAATTTCAACGGTGGATGTGATATTTGTTACCAAGAACTAGTTATCACGTCCGAAAAGGAAGGGAAAGATAAGTGCTGGCAGTCTACTGCAGTTCAAATGGGAATGCCATTCCTCAAAGACGTAACCAAATATTTTTTTGAAAAATCACCCATCAGTTACACTCTGGGGTGCGCATCAACTGATTGAACCCAACATTCATTGCAGTGAACTGCAAGGCAACACTCTCAACATATTTGCAGTTGTTTGTGGATGCAGGCCCTGTTAATATTCATGATTGTGACATGATTCTTAAAGAAACTCCGCTAGTTGACAAATGCAGAAGTGAAGAAGCTCGCATTAAGTTTTTCTTTCAACAAGGAAACAGACAGGTTAGACACTATCTATTTTACATTAGAAGAGGAGCCAAAGTACAAGCACTTTGGACTATAATAAAGTTACCCTTTTCCTGTCGCATGATCAGACATAAGTGAAGCAAGGATTCTCAGGGAACAAAGAGTTGGTTGTAGAAAACCAGAAAGAAAGATCACTTCCTTCAAGGAAACTAGTTAAGGACACTATTAGAGATGTGAGAGGTGTCTGCAATGCAGTGATTAGTAAAGAACGTTTGATAATGCCAGGCAGTGCTAAAGAACACAGCAAGAAGAAGAACCATCTCATCAAAGCTCATCTGCTTATTTAATTAGACAAAAAGACCCTGATATATAAGGGGAGGTGTTCCGACAAGTATTTGCAGAGGGGAAACCCAGAGGTCTATAAGACCATAAGACATATCATGGCTGATATTTTCTCATCCCCATTCTCCTGCCTTCTTCCCATAACCCCTGATCCCCTTATTAATCAAGAACCTATCTAACTCTATCTTAAAGACACTCAATGATTTGGCCTCCACAGCCTTCTGCGGTAAAGAGTTCCACAGAATCACCACCCTGTGGCTGAAGAAATTCCTCCTCATCTCAGTTTTAAAGGATCATCCCTTTAGTCTGAGATAGTGTCCTCTGGTTCTAGTTTTTGCAAAAAGTGGAAACATCCCCTCCAAGTCCACTCTATCCAGGCCTCGCAGTATCCTGTACATTTCAATAAGATCCCCCCTCATCGTTTTAAACTCCAACGAGTACAGACCCAGAGTCCTGAACTGTTCCTTATACGAGAAGTTCTTTATTTCAGGGATCATTCTTGTGAAACTCCTCTGGACCCTTTCCAAGGCCAGCACATCCTTCCTTAGATACGGGGCCCCAAACTGCTCACAATACACCAAACAGAGTCTTATCCAGCCTCAGAAGTACATCCCTGGTCCTGTATTCTAGCCCTCTTGACATGAATGCTAACATTGCATTTGCCTTCTTAACTGGCGACTGAACCTGCACATTATCCTTAAGAGAATTGTGAATAAGGACTCCCAAGTCCATTTGTGCTTCTGATTTCCTAAGCATTTCCCCATTTAGAAAATAGTCTATGCCTAAATTCCTCCTTCCAAAGTGCATAACCTCACACTTTTCCACATTGACTTTCATTTGCCACTTCATTGCCCACCCTCCAAATCCTTCTGCAGCCCCCTTGCTTCCTCAATAGTACCTGTCCCTCTACAGATCTTTGTATCATCTGCAAACTTAACAACAGGGACTTTTCACAGTAACTTCATTGAAGCCTACTCGTGACAATAAGCAATTATTATTATTATTAATAATATTATTCAATTCCTTCTTCCAGATCATTTATGTATATTGTGAAAAGTTGTGGTCTCAGCCCAGACCTCTGAGACACACCACTAGTCACTGGCTGCCATCCTGAAAAAGATCCCTTTATCCCCGCTCTCTGCCTTCTGCCAGTTGGCCAATCCTCTATCCATGCCAGGATCTTACCCTTAACACCATGGGCTTTTAACTTATTTAACAGTCTCCTATAGGACACCTTGTCCACTGATTCTCCTTTGTCTAACTTTCTTGTTACCTCCTCAAAGAACTTAGAACAGTACAGCACAGAACAGGCCCTTCGGCCCTCGATGTTGTGCCGAGCAATGATCACCCTACTTAAACCCACGTAACCCGTATACCCGTAACCCAACAATCCCCCCCATTAACCTTACACTACGGGCAATTTAGCATGGCCAATCCACCTAACCTGCACATCTTTGGACTGTGGGAGGAAACCGGAGCACCCGGAGGAAACCCACGCACACACGGGGAGGACGTGCAGACTCCACACAGACAGTGACCCAGCCGGGAATCGAACCTGGGACCCTGGAGCTGTGAAGCATTGATGCTAACCACCGTGCTACCGTGAGGCCCCTTAACAGATTTGTCAGACATGACCTCCCTTTGACAAAGCCGTGCTGACTCAGTCCAATTTTACCATGCACTTCCTAGTACTTCACAATCTCATCTTTAATAGCAGACTCTAAAATCTTACCAATGACCGAAGTCAGGCTAACCGGCCTATAATTTCCCGTCTTCTGCCTCCCTCCCTTCTTAAACAGTGGCATTACATTAGCCACTTTCCAGTACTCTGGGACCCTTCCTGCCTCCAGTGATTCCTGAAAGGTCATCACCAATGCCTCCACAATCTCCTCAGCTATCTCTTTTAGGACCCTGGGGTGTAGTTCATTCGGTCCAGATGGCTTATCCACCTTCAGACCTTTCAGAACCTTCTCCTTAGTAATGGTCACTGCACTCACCTCTGCCCCTGGTTCTCCTGGAGCTCTGCATCCCACTGGTGTCTTCCACCGTGAAAACTGATGCAAAGTAACTATTCAGTTCGTCTGCCATTTCTTTGTTTCCTATTATTACTTCTCCAGCCACATTTTCCCGTGGTCCAATATTTATTTTTGCCTCTCACCTTTTATATATTGAAAAAACTCTCCCTATCTTCCTTTATATTCCTTTCCTTTACCAGAGGGTGGTTTAGCACATTGGGCTAAATCGCTGGCTTTTAAAGCAGACCCACGCAGGCCAGCAGCACTGTTCAATTCCCATACCAACCTCCCCGAACAGGCGTCAGAATGTGGCGACTTCATTGAAGCCTACTTGTGACAATAAGCGATTTTCATTTCATTTTATATTACTAGCTAGCTTGCACTCATATTTCATCTTCTGCCCCCTTATTGCTTTTTAACTTGTCCTCTGCTCGCTTTTAAAGGCTTCCCAATCCTCTAGCTTCCCACTAATCCTCATGTCATCCTCCGGTCATGTCATCAAATCCCTACAGTGCAGGAGGCAATTCGGCCCATCGAGTCTGCACCGACTATTTGAAAGACCACCCTACACAAATCCAATCCCCACCCTATCCCTGTAACCCCACCTAACCTTTGGACACTTGGGGACAATTTAGCATGGCCAATCCATCTGAGGGACAATTTAGCATGGCCAATCCATCTAACCTGCACATCTTTGGACTCTGGGAGGAAACCGGAGCACCCGGAGGAAACACACGCAGACACGGAGAGAATGTGCAAACGCCACACAGACAGTCATCTGAGGTCGGAATCAAACCCAGCTCCCTGCCGCTGTGAGGCAGCAGTGCTAGCCACTGTGCACCGTTCTGCCCCTGGAACCCAGCTGTCCTGGTGAATTTAATGGCATGAGGATATCATCTTGCTTCAAAACAAAGCTCAGTTGTCCTCTCTCTGCAGCCAGCCAAATTGAGAAGCTAGCAACTATTGGGAGGGAAATCCAGAGGGGGAAAAAACCTAGAATGCACTGTCTGGAAATGTGGTGGCGGCAGCTTCAGGCGAGGAATTCAACTGGGATTAGATGATTATTTGAACAGAAACAATGAGCAAAGATATGAAGAAAAGGCAGGAGCATGACATTAAGTGATGGTGTTCATTTAGAGAACGGGTGCAGACACGATGGGCTAAATGGCCTCCTTCTGTACCATAACAACTCACTGATTCAGCAAAAGAAAAGGAAACCAGAGGGGATTTAAAGAGGGAATTGAAGAGGTAACTGCAAAGCTGGTAAAAAAAGAAAGCATTAAATGAAGACGGATATCAAAACACTAGTGCCTTTTCCGCAGAGGTTGCAGAATGCACCAGTGACTTAATCCAATGGAATCCAATACAATGAGTTGCCATTTGAAAGAAAAAAGTAGAGCTTAGCAGAATATTGAGCAGCAGATTGTGCAGAAGGTTGAAAAGCTGAAGCATCATTAGCATGCAAAACAAACAAAACCTCTGCAGATATTGAAAATCATAAAATCTCTACAGTGCAGGAGACCATTCAGCCGATCGAGTCTGCACCTACTCTTTGAAAGAGCACCCTACCGAGGCCCATATCCCCATAACCCCACTTAACTGTTGGATACTAAGAGGCAGTTTAGAATGGCCAATCCACCTAACCTGCACATCTTTGGAATGTGGGAGCAAACCCATGCAGTCTCGAGGAGAACGTAAGATCTCCATACAGTCAGCTAAGGCTGGAATTGAACCTGGGTCTTTGGCGATGTGAGGCAGCAGTGCTAACCACTGTTCCAGCATGCCCAAAAGTGGACTGCTTGTATGTTCGTGGAAATCAAGCAGGACTGAATTTGATGTGTTCCCATTACAGAATTGTTTTGTTAGTTTGTCTGTTTCTTTTTATTTTGTATTTGCCTTCTTTTAACAAGTAAATAGACTGGTGTCCCTCATTAACATTTTCATGGAGCACAAAAATATACAAAATAGTCTTGTGAGAAATTGAGGTTATTGCATAAGTGGCACGCAGGCAAGGTACCAATGATTGTGAAAAGCTGCAAATCCCAGAGTTCATGATGTAGTGAAAGAAAAATTGGTCATATATTTTAAATTGGTCATGGAAAGACATGGGGCGGAATTCTTCGTTGGCTGATGCCAGAATCGGGAAAAGTGATTGGGCGGCGAATCGGTTTTGACGCCGTAATCGTGGCGGGCTCTGGTTTCACACCAAATTGCAATTCTCCGGTGCCTTGACAATGCGTCAATGGGTTCCACTCCGGATGTGCAGCAAACAGCCTTGGGCATATCATTAGCCGGCCTGACTTGGTATTCTCCAGTGCCTCCACGATTATCCGCCTCCAAAGGGGCTAATTCCCAACGGCGAGGTTCACTTGTGCTTTTAATCGTGAAACAGGTGCCATGGCTGCTGAGGAAGAGAGAGGGGCTACAGAAAGGGTCCAACATCGCCAGAGTTTGCTGCCAGTTGTACTTCTGGCGGGGGGAGTAGCGAGGGGTGGGCAAGAGGTGGGGTCAGGGTGGACAGACACGGAGTACCATTGCCACAGCCTGGAGGCAGCCATGCAGCTGTGCACACCACTGACTGCCCATTGCCATAGGTCGTATGGGTGTCCCCCAGGCTATCCCCCTAAGTATCCTCTGGCCCCCGCCAACCCATCAGCGGGATCATCGTGTTCCAGCGTAGCTTGTTGGCTGGGATGGTGTTTGTGAGGAGTGAAATGTGTATATGCAGTTGCAGCTTGTCAGCCTCCCGAGTGTCAATCACGGACCCAGTGAATCCCACACTGTTTCTCATTGTAATCGATTGTGCTCCATGTGGCGCCGGCACCAGCCCCTTAAGAGTCGCTGAATCGATCATAAATCATAGATCATAGAATTGGCAGTGCAGAAGGAGGCCATTCAGCCCATTGAGTCTGCACCGGCTCTAGGAAAGAGCACCCTACCCAAGCCTACACCTCCACCCTATCCCCAGAACCCAGTTACCCCACCCAACACAAAGGGCAATTTTGGACACTAAGGACAATTTATCATGGCCAATCCACCTAACCTGCACATCTTTGAACTGGGGGAGGAAACCGGAGCACCCGGAGGAAACCCACGCACACACGGGGAGAACGTGCAGACTCCACACAGACAGTGACCCAAGCCGGGTATCGAACCTGGGGCCCTGGAGCTGTGAAGCAATTGTGCTAACCACTATACTATTGTGCTGCCTGCCCATGAGCAGGTGCGGCGCCAGTTTTGTACTCGTGGCAGTTCATGAATCCTGCCTCGGCATGAACACTTAGTCTCAGGAATGGAGAATTCCGTTGATCGAATTTCATTTGACTAAAGCTGCAGGAATCCTGCATTCAACCCCTCGCCTCTTCCTCCCTTTATCTCTTGCCCCCACGCACACATTGTCCTCACCTATTTTACCTTTGCTTCTTCCTCTTTTGCCTCCTCAACCCCTTTGCCTCTGTCCCTCTTGCCTCTCGTCACTCACCTCTCCCGACTAATGTCGTCTTCACTGTTGTCTCCACTTTCCCCCTCGTGCCTTCAACTATCTCGCGGCTCCAACCTCCCTCGCGGCTTCAACCCCCCTCGCGGCTTCAACCCCCCTCGCGGCTTCAACCCCCCCTTCGGGGCTTCAACCCCCTTGCGGCTCCAACCTCCCTCGCGGCTTCAACCCCCCTCGCAGCTTCAACCCCCCTCGCGGCTTCAACCCTCCTCTCGTGGCCCCAACGCCCCTCGCGGCTCCAAACCCTTCAACCCCTCTTGCGGCTTCAACCCCCTCTCGCGGCTTTAACCCCCCCTCGCGGCTTCAACCCCCCTCTCGCGGCTTCAACCCCCTTCGCGGCGTCTACGCCCTTGCAGCCTCTCCCACCCTTGCCGCTGCCAGCCCATTCTTCATTCTCTCCTCCCTTTCCGCCTCCCCTTCTGTCTCCTCTCCATTTCCCCCTTCATCTCCCCTCAGTCTCCTCTTTCCCCATTTGCATCCCATCTTTCCCCATTTCCGTCTCCTCTTTCCTCATTTCCGTCTCCTCTTTCCTCATTTCCGTCTCCTCTTTCCCCATTTCCGTCTCCTCTTTCCCCATTTCCGTCTGCTCTTTCCTGATTTCTGTCTTATCTTTCCTCCGAACGCCTCCTCTCTCCCCGTAAGAGCTGGGACAGGATTCTCCATTTGGGAAACTAAGTTCTCCCACCGGAGTAGAATCGCTCTTAGTCTACACTGGCGGTAGGAGTGGCGCCCATAAGCGATTACTGTTAAGGAATGGTGTCATGGGCCAGGGTTTAGAGAACCCCAAAGTGTATCATGGAGTTCACCTGACCCACGACTTTACTAGATTGTGGTATGGGGAGCACACGGCCCACTCTACAGGTGTGGTGCAGCAGAAATTGAAAAGTAATTTTTAAAGCAAAACAATGTTTATTCTATGAACTCAAGTTAACCTTTTTAAAACATACAGTGAACATCTTAGCAACCATCAATTCAAATACAACCCCCAAAGAATACAACACTAAGTAATCCTTAAACTTTCCTTTTAACATCCATAAGACATTAAACAAACCTTTTAACAGAAGCACATCAGGTTTAAACTCACTACTGAGAAGAGTTCTCACTCTGAATTCACCAAATGATCAAGAGATAGTCTTTACATGGCAGAGAGAACAACATTACACCTTCTCTGGCTGACTGCAGCTTCAACACTGAAACGAAACCAAAAAAACAGACACCCAAGCTTTTCTCAAAGTGAAACTAAAAGGAAGAACCAGAGCTCACCTCCACCCACACTCTGACATCACTGCAGTAACTTTAGCAGACTACCATTTCTGAAAGTGACATTCTCATGATAATGGGTTCAGAAACTTTCCAATTAGATGTCTCATTGATCCAATAATTGGCACTGATATGTAATGAGGCTACAGCTGGCCTTCTTGGGGGCATGTGATGTAATGATAGAGTTTGGTGCTGAGTGTGTTCTAAGAAAAACAAAGGTGTTTGGGAAATGGAGCATATCTCTTGACTCTACTCAACAGCAGCTAGAGACTAACAATGGTAGCAAAGGATGGCTGCTGGGTAAATGTGAAGGGTTGAAAGATACTTTTCCAGGAGAAAAAAACATTAACCAAGAAGTGAGTGCTAAGGAAAAAAAAAAAGAAAACATGGCTGAACCTAGGATAAAAATGGCCGGATATGACTATCTTGTGCTATTTTCTGAAATTGGATCGTATGACCAATGGAGACGTGAAGTTGTTATATGGATTAAGGAAGGTAACTGCCCTGGGAAAGAGGAAACAATGGCATTGGCTCTTTCTCTACCTTATGCGAGTAAAATCCAAAGCAAAGTGTTTTCAGAACTGGAATTGGAAGAGTTAGACTCAGAAGAAGGTCTGGAGGCTCTGTTACGTTTTATGAATAAGATTTATCAAAAGTTTGACTTGTTAAGTGCGTATGAAGCATGGTCAGAATTCGATAGATTCCGGAAAACAGAGGATATCTCTATTGAGGACTAAATAATGGAATTTAGCAGACTATACAGAAGGCTGCACAAACACTGCCTGGAATTTCCACAATCTGTGTTGGCGTTTAAGTTACTGGACTGTGCTAGAGTGTCCAATATGGATAGGCTTCTGGTTTTGACAGGAGTTAAGTTTGCGGATAATGATACCTTATTCGATCAGATGATAGAGGCCTTAAAGAAGTTCCTGGGGAAACATTCATTTTCTATGACTCTCGTGTCACAAATGGGTCAGTCAGCAATAAAGCAGACTATGGAAGATACACTACTGACAGGATGGCGAGATCGTACCGCTACGAACAGGTTACGAGAATATGGAAGGAGATCGGGACCCAGAAATTATGATGAGAGAAACTCATTTAAAACTTATAATAGAAGGAGGGACATGGACAATGGAAATAGGAAAATGAACCTCAGAAATGCCCGGGGTATGATAAATCAATGTTTTCGGTGTGACTCTCAATACCATTATGCTTTCAATTGTCCAACACGTTATAATAGAGTGTTTGAAGCTGCACATGACGTGGAAGAGTCGGAAGAGGAAAAATATAGTGACCATAAAGAAAGCATTGTCCTATTAACAAGCAGTGTTACTCCGGTAATGAGGTTGTTGGTTGCAGAATCCTTCAATTGTGCTGTATTGGACAGTGGCTGCACATCTACTGTGTGTGGATTTGACTGGTTTAAATGTTACCTGGACTCCTTGAATGCTGAAAATCGTAACAAGGTTAAGGAATTTGAAAGTTCCAGAAGTTTCAGGTTTGGGGATGATAATACTCTGAAGTCGCTGAAAAGAGTGGTGATTCCTTGTAATATTGCTGGAGTGAATCATGTCATTAGCACAGATGTTGTATCAATTGAGATACCTTTTGCTTCTGAGCAGATCGTCGATGAAGAAAGTACACATGAAACTGGATATGGAACAGGATAAGGCAACAGTTTTTGGAAAGACGGTGATAACAATTTACAATTTACACAGTCGGGACACTATTGTATTCCATTACTGACAAATAATATTTCAGATGCAGTTGTTAAGGGTGTTATTGGCAGCTGGAATGGGCTTTAGCTGATAAAAAACTTGTTGTATTTAAACTGCATAGGCAATTTGCGCATCCGTCTCCTCGGAGGCTGAAAAATTTATTAAAGGATGCAGGGGTAAGGGATGAAGAATATACTATGCTTATAGAACAGATTAGTGATCGCTGTGAGGTTTGGAGGAAGTACAGAAGGACACCATCACGACCGATAGTAACCCTACCTTTGGCCAGGGATTTTAACAATATTGTGGCCATGGACCTTGAGATCTGAGATTAAGCTAACAATACATTTATTTTGCATTTTGTAGATTTAGCAACCAGATTTAGTCGATCAACCATTGTACAAAGTAAAGAAAAGAGAGTAATCCTGGATTATATCGTGGAAAATGGATCGGGACAGGAATGGGCCCACTGGCAAAATTCCTTACAGACAACGGGGGAGAATTTGCTAATGATGAGTTTAGAGATATGTGTGAAAACGTGAATATCACAGTTATGAATACGGCTGCGGAAAGCCCACTATGTAATGGTGTGTGTGAAAGAAACAATACAGTAATAGATGACATGCTCTGGAAAATTTTAGCAGATAGACCAAATTGCAAGTTAAATTCAGCCTGAGCATGGGCGGTACATACGAAGAATTTGTTGCAGATGGTTTGGGGCTATAGTCACCATCAATTGATGTTTGGTAGAAATCCTAAAATTCCATCCATTTTGGATGACCAGCCTCCAGCTTGGGAAGGGACTACAATTAGCTCTGCCTTTGCTGAGCATTTAAATGAATTATATACTATAAGAGAGATGATTTTAATGAATGGAAAGGCCCAGGGAAGATCATAGGCATAGATGGCAAAACAATTATTTTGCAACATGGCAATCAGACTGTTAGTATACATTCATTAAGGATAATGGGTACAGATTACAAATTTTCAAATTTAGACAGAGCAAACAGACATGATGAGGAACCATGGTCATCTGGTATGCACTTGTTACAGAACTATGAGGACCAGTTAACTGATATAGACATGGTTTCTGTCGAGGAAATCTACTTCAGCCATTTTTACGAAAGGACAACTGCCAAACGTTGGTACAAAAGTGACATACTTGCCTGAAGGGCTTAGTCAATGGAAGGATACAACTGTTGTTAGTAGAGCAGGGAAGGCCACTGGAAAGTATAAACACTGGTTGAAAGTACAGCATTCAGGGGAGGGTGTCAAGACAATGGATTGGGAACATGAAGTTCTAAAATAGAGGGCACAGAAGCGCAGTGCCAGTTCAGATGGTACCTCAGATAGTGAACAGGTTCGCAGGAAAAGGTCAAGAACTATTGAAAGGACATCCCACAGCAGAAGGGAAAGATCAAGCAGTAGCAGTACAGAACGAGATACCAGGCGGGATAGGGAATATAGTTTGTCAAGGTCTCGGAACATGGGTAAGACTACGAATGCTACTAGGAGTAGAAGCCCACACGCACGTGAGATTTTGGTGGCCTCCAACAAATTGGATGAAAAAGTTATCAATGATGCCAAACAGCAGGAACTGCATAGTTGGAGTGAATTTGGGGTATACACGGAAGTACTGGATAGGGGACAAAGAGCTCTATCCCACAGGTGGATTTGCACGGAGAAGGTTCTTCCAGATGGAACTTATACGGCAAAGGCCAGGCTTATGACAAGGGGAAATGAAGAAAACTTAGAAAGTCAGGATTTAAGGGTAGATTCACCTACGACAGGAAAGGTTATTTTAAAGATCTTCTTGGCTCTATTAGCCACGAAGGCATGGGAATGCAAATCTATAGATATAAAAGCTGCTTCTTTGCAGGGGCATCAGCTTCAGAAAGACATTTTTCTCCGTCTTCCTAAAGAGGCATCTAACACAGAAGGGGTGCTCTGGAAGTTGAACAAATGTGTATATGGATTAAATGATGCGTCTAGGCTCTGGTATTTTTCGACAAGGTCAGTTTTGTTAAAGTTAGGCTGTTGCCAGTTGAAAGCAGATCCAGCAATGTTTTACTGGCACCACAAGGGAAATCTTTCTGGCATCTTTATGATGCATGTCGGTGATTTTTTTTGGGGTGGGATTAGTGATTTTGAAGCGATTGTAATCTCTGGGGTGGTTGAGGAAAGAATTCAGGGTTGGAAGTCAGGCTTCCGGTGCATTTAAATATATTGGACTGGAAATCAGACAGACTAAGTTAGGGGCAACTTTACGTCAACAAACTTATTTGGCGAGCATCAGCCCAATAGCAGTTAGTCGTAGTCGGGCTTCACAAAAAGGTTCAGTGGTTTCAAAGATGGAAAAAGAGCAACTGTGAAGTTTAAGCGGGCAACTGAATTGTTTAGGTAGACAGACTAGACCGGATGTTAGTTTTGATGTCTTAGAGTTGAGTCCAAAAATGAATGATCCTAAAGTGGAAGACATAGTGAGGGCACATAAAGCGTTGGTCAAACTAAAAATGCAGGAGTGTGTTTTGAGGTTACCGGTTTTAGGTGATCTTTGGCATTTCAAACTCATAGTTTATAGTGATGCGTCCTCTGCAAATTTATGTGATGGGGTTTCAAGCACAGGATTTATAATTTTCCTTTTGGGGAACAATGGTAAATGTTGCCCTCCTGTGTGGGAAACAAAGATAATAAGGAGCGTGGTCAAAAGCACTTTGGCTGCTGAGACTTTAAGCCTTGTAGAGGCGGTGGATATGGCCGTTTATATATCTCAGATATTGACAGACATTTTGGGATTAGGGGATTTAGGTAACATACCCATTGAGTGTCACATTGACAATAAATCCCTGTGGAAAAATGTGTACTCTACAAAAAGTGTCAATGAGAAAAGGCTACGGATAGACATCGCGAGTTTGAAGCAGATGTTGGACAGAGGGGAGATAACAAAAATTAAATGGGTCGATAGTAGCTATCAATTGTCTGACTGTTTTAACGAAAAGAGGGGCTAGTTCACAGAAACTTTTGGATATTATCAATGAAGACTGTTTCTGTGACTGTTTATTTTGGGGGGTTTTTCTTCCGGAAAAAAAAGAGAGGGGAAATTGCATGTGTTTTTGAGTTTCTTGTAATTTTGTTTTCCCCAAATTATTTTTTTTCTCCAAGAAAGGGGAGACTGTTAAGGAATGGGTTAAGAAACATTCCAATTAGATGTCTCTGATCCAATAATTGATACTGATATGTAATGAGGCTACAGCTGGCCTTGGGGGCATGTGATGTGATGATAGAGTTTGGTGCTGAGTGTGTTCTAAGAAAAACAAAGGTGTTTGGGAAAAGGAGCAGATCTCTTTACATTTTACCGAACAGCAGCTGGAGGCTAACAATTACCTTTCCCTTGCCATGCAGATTTGGGCTAAAATGGCAGCCAGATACCAAGGTCCGGCGCTGCCCCCCCACACACAATGCAAATATTGCCCACCCCCTCCCCCACTGACAAGTAGGGGCATCCTCGCCCACCACTTTCACTTCCTCTCTTTCTTAACAGAAAGCACGTAACTTATTTTGATGTGCCAATCACAGGGGCGTTGATCTTGTTTTTTCCCAATGCTCAGTTCTCCTTTGGATCAGGAACCCTGCTCCTGATGGCGGGCAGCAGAGAACCCACTCCCTCATCTCCTCCAATTCCACCTTCTATCCCACCCCCTTCCAGCTCCTCACCTCTCCTTATTGTCCTCAATAACGGGGTCCCGCAAGGCTGCATACTTTGTGCCCTACTGTACTCCCTATACACCCGCTCTGACAGGAAAGAATAAATGTCCCGTGCTCGCCCCGTCAATTTACTCTGCATGGGTAATGTCCACTTGTCTCTTGCCCATATAATTTGTGTTGCTATTTTCCCATCATTACAGCCAAAAGAATTGTAAGTTTAAACACAATCACTGTTTATTTATATCAAGAACTATGTTGAAATATGTAGTAAATATCACACGAACCTGCCTCCCATCTATTGACTCCATCTACACCTCCCACTGCCTGGGGAAAGCGGGCAGCAGAATCAAAGACCCCTCCCACTCGGCTTACTCACTTTTCCAACTTCTTCCATCGGGCAGGAGATACAAAAGTCTGAGAACACGCACGGACAGACTCAAAACAGCTTCTTCCCCGCTGTTACAGACTCCTAAATGACCCTCTTGTGGATTGACCTGCTTAACACTACACCCCTATATGCTCCACCCGATGCTGTGTCTATGTATTTACATTGTGTACCTTGTGTTGCCCTATTATGTATTTTCTTCCCATGTACTTAATGATCTGTTGAGCTGCTCGCAGAAAAATACTTTTCACTGTACTTCGGTACACGTGACAATAAACAAAATCCAATCCAATCCAAATACAACTGTGTAACAATAAGCTAATACCTGCTACCCACTTTAACTGTTCCACCCTCTACCCCCCCCCCCCCCCCCCCTCACACACACACACACACAAGACAGACAAACAAAGGTGGAAATGGGTAAAAATATAATGAGGATGTAGGTCAAAAGACAAGTCTTTACTTCACCTGGGTTTTTTTTTAGCACACTTTCTTCACAGCATGTTTATTGGTTTATTGGTTAAAGTCTCTGGTTTGCAGCCAGTAATGGTCTTATTTGTACATTCATTCATTCAGAGTCCCAGTAGTTTCGCAAAATGCAGTATTCACAGGCTTTCTGGTGAGACACTTTATTTCTCATCAATCTGGGCCTTCAGCTTGAGGTTCGCATTCAGGCCTCTTATCTTTCTGTAAAGACACTATTTTGCATCAAACTTTGCTTTCAGATTATGGTTTGATATCAGGCCCCTGCAGTCTTAAGAGAATGGCACCCAGACTTGCTGAAGAGAGAGTCAGCCCTCAGTGGCTTTCTCGAGAGAATTAGTTCAATATACTTTGGAGAGAGTTAGCTAAGTTTCTTCATCCAGCCGCCAGAACCAAAACTGAAACCAAACTGGAATCTCAGGACTCTGAAAAGTCTTCCAGTTTAATAACATCCAATCACCTCCTGTTAGTGAGCAGAACACCGCCTTTTGGGCCAATATATTGGCTATCAGCCAAATCAATCAAGCTGAGACCCAGCCAATCTCTGTCATTGGTGCCGGTCAGTCTACAACTCCAGTATGAACCATCACAGACTTGCACTGTAATCTCTCCTGCTGCTGAAACCTCTGCTTGAATTTAAGGCACAGGCCACTGCTTTCTTCTGCTTGAAATAAAGATACAGGCTGCCTTAAAGGCACATGTATAGAAATTATCCAAGGATCAAAATTGTATCGTCAAAAATAAAAGAAAGAGGAAATAAGAGAATAGACAGGGAAGAAACAGGAAGGACCCTTACATTATTCAACTTCTTATCCTGCCTCATCCCCCGCCCCTGCATTTGACCCTCTTATGAACGACATCATATGGCACACTTTTTTAAACAAAATCTTGGCTGGCTGACATCAAATTAATAACCAGTTGTACCCAGGTATGATGGTGAACGCTACACAGTATTTTTATGACTATTTTTTCCCCAAGCCCAGGTAACAAATCTCATAACCACTTTTCCATTTCCAGTATGCAAGATCTGAGATGTTTATGCTGGCTTACGGTGCCACAATTCAGTCAATAAAACCACTTTTCATATGCTTTACCTTGGGAGATCATTACTAACTCATCTGATTTTACATTAACAGCACTTAAGTATTTTAGATAGCTAGTGAAGATTTCCTAAATTCCAAGGAGAATGATCGATAGAAACTAGCTTTTATTATTTATAAAATATTATTTCGGGTGTGGTGAGGGACTATTTAATACAGTTTTCAAAACTAAAGGTATTGTGAAGCCATTGCTTGCTCAGACCACTCTGTTTTCTTGAGCCTGTGTTTAAGATGAAAAGTGATTCAAGTTTAAGGTCAACTGCATAATGGAACTCATTTGAAGCAGATGAAATCTGAAAACTACAATAATAGGACTATGTGTGCTGACATGCATATCAGAAATACAGAAGTGATTGGTTTGCATAAAACAACCTTTCAATCAACTGTCTTGTTTAATTTATACTTTCAGAATATGTGATGACGAGAAACCAGAGGTGCCATTATTGTACCGGGATGTTTCATCTCTGCTGCTCATTCTTGTTTTAAGTATGCCACAAGAATTACACAAAGGTAAGTTTTAATTTTTAGATCCTTGCAGCTTTTGTAGAACCTTTAAATGGAAATTTTTGTGAACCCAGAAAACGTATGACTAAACCATGAGCGTAACAATCATACAATTATAAAGCAAATTAATGATACTTTATCTACATGCACAAATTTGTACTGAAGAGATTTTTGGTATGAGCTTGGCCGACATATCAGTATTGTCTGTTCCTTTACCTTGCTAACAGCTTGCTAATACAAAAAGAACACAAGGTTGGAAAGCCGTTGAGGGTTTTTTCATTGTGAAATAATGTCCTTTCAATGACCTTCATCTGTTAACAGTACTGTGATCTGAGCGATCCTTCAATCTTAGCTCAGTGCCTGAGGGATAAAGATAGCAATTTACATTGAATTTTAGCAGACGCAATTGCAGCAATCATGTATAATAAGAGACTGTACACAAAAAAATGGTAATTACAGTAATGCTTACTGAATGCGACATGTACTTGTCAACACATAGCCTGAGGCAGAACAGAATGTGTGATGAATGGAAACTCTTAAAGATCTTTGGTTATAATCATTAAATTCAATAAATCTGTTCAGTATTTTTAACAGATTACAATTGGAAACTCCCTTGGAAAGAAAGTTACTTTATTAACTAATCTTGAAAAAAACTGTTGCATATGTTGAATTTGCATGTGGACATGTCTTGAATAAAGGTGCATCATAATAGTGAAATACTCAAACGATTGTTGTTTTTGGAAATCAGGATTGCCTTTAGCAGAAGGGAACTCAACCATCCTTTTGCTTCTGACTGGAACCATGGGAATCATATTGTCCTGTTCGCAGTTGAATGAGAATTGGTATCTTTTCCCATCCTACATTGATTAAACCAAAGTAAATGCTATTTCACTGTTCATTTTGTGAAAGAAAATTGATCTGATCCCATCACAAAGAGGCACAGCTGCAAATTGCGTGTTTTATTACAGAAAGGACTTTGTGATGGGGGTCAGAACATTTATTGGTGCTAGTAGTGTGAATGTTGACGGGGAGGAGGTGGGGGGGGGGGGGCAGCAGGAGGGGTGTCGATGAGAGAATAAGAGTGTGAGTCAACAAAAAAAAAAGCTTTGATTGGTAACTGTCTCCAGACATATGCTGGAAAACTGAAATAAAAGCAAATGCTTCACAGCTCTGTAAAGAAACAGTTAACTTTCCAAGTCTATATGACTTCAGAATTCTAGGAGTAAAATTCCTCTCCATGTTTCACAGACTGATTACTGTAATTGGGCTAGAGAGCGGATAACAGTGACTACACCTTTTTGTGCTTTAGTTCACTCCATTTACTTTTCCCCCTATTTTTAATTCATTCCTTAAAAAGTCAATAAACTAGACAATACACATATTGTGTAACCCATAATAACTGCAAGTGTACTGTCATCAGAATCAGGAGCTCCTCATTTCAGTTTGTTAAAAACATGGATGATGGAGGGAAGTGAGTGAAGCAGATCTACCACAGTTTAATTTTAAATTTGGTGGAACTAAAGAGAGCAAGGACACAGTCCAGCAATATACCCAAAAATCCAGCATGCAGGATAAAAAGTGAAAATGAATTAATAAATGCATTCTATTGGCAGGGAACTTCAAATGCCAGGTGAACTTTACTGAAAATCAATCTCCATATCATTAATGCTTTCAATACCATTGACAGTGGTATTGTGTCTTAGACACCTAGTTAGTTGTGGGGGTTTGCTTTTACTTGATTCTCAGTTTAGGAGACTAAGTGTTGTTGCCAGGGCTGAATTGCATGTGGTTCGCATTCCCGTTGGGGGCACTAGGGAGCAATTCAGGACATGCTAATGGTCCATAACTCTGCCCACGTGAATCTAGAGCACTTCTCATTCCTGCCGGCACCTGATTCGCTGTGTTGCTGGAGAGCTTGACAAGGTGGAACTGCTTATAAGCACACCAATCCACACGCACTCTCATTCCAGTCAAGAAGATGGCACCGAGGAGACCTGCACCACAATTTCTGGACGGTGATCTGGATTGGATGCTGGATGAAGTGGAGGAGATGAAAATTAAAAATGAAAATCGCTTATTGTCACGAGTAGGCTTCAATGAAGTTACTGTGAAAAGCCCCTAGTCGCCACATTCCGGCGCCTGTCCGGGGAGGCTGATACGGGAATCGAACCGTGCTGCTGGCCTGCTTGGTCTGCTTTAAAAGCCAGCGATTTAGCCCAGTGAGCTAAATCAGCTAACATCAGCTAAATGAACTAAATCATCGGGTGCGGGACACCCTATCCCCTCCAGCCTGCTGTTCAGAACCGGCCGTAGGAAGAGGTGGTCAGTGCTGCCATCCTGACCAGGCAGACCGGCACCCAGTGTCGAAAGACGATGAATGACCTCCTTGGGACAGCTCGTGTGAGTCACCACTTCTGTTCCCCTGGCATTACTCCTGTCCCTCCTCACATCACCCCCTCACTCCTATAGAGGCCAATCAAAACCCACCTGCCTGCATCTCCCTTACAACCCACCCTGCACCAAACACCAACACCTGGAATATCCTCTTTGGCCAGGTGTCTCGCACACACATGCCACTAGCTACAGACCTCCCCACCCATAGAATTCGCCACCGTGCATCTCACCATTTCCTTTCTGTGTACCGTACCCGAGGGAAAAAGTGGCATTTTAGTGACACGGCTCCTGAATCACCTGGCACGCACGTTACATATGCTGCAGCACATCAGGTGGAGGTAGGGTCTCCTGAAGGAGTGGACAGTCGGAGGGCTGCCTGATCCCAGGAAAGAGCTGCAGTCCATACAGGTGTTGCGCTTCTGGAAAGTAGATCCTATCACTGGTAGAAATGCAGACACAAAGCCAGGATTTACAGGAGGGGATGTCAGCAAGATGTCAGAGCCATGGGTCAAGACATCGAAGGCTTGTGGCGAACTGTGCAGTCGATAGCTGAGGATCTGGACAGGGGAGTCCAGTCACAGGAAGACATGTACCGGGCCCTCATGGACATTACTGCGGTACTCCAGAACTTGGCCCATTCACACAAAGTCATGGCTGAGAGCATCGAGTGCATTTGCCAGGCACTGACTAATCTGGACCAGTCACAGTGGGACATGGCACAGTGCCAGAGGGACATGACCAGAGCAGTGAGGGACATTACTCACTCGCTGAGGGACGGGTCAGAACTCCATGGTTGAGGGCATCACTATCCTGGTTGAGACGAGGGCGCGCCTCCAGGACAGGCAGCGCCAGGTGACAGTGGAGCCTCCGTAGCTCGCTGAGGTTTCACCTCTGTCCCATGGAGTAGTCTGTGGGCCATTGAGCTCCCCGAGAGAGGAGGGAGTGAAGGAGCCCTTGCCGGTGCCTCCCGCAGGGGAGGCGCTGGGGCACCTCCGCACTTCTGAATCCTCCCCCCACATAGCTTGCACATCGTCACCTATGACATCCAAAGGTTGCCAGGCCCATCAAGGCCCAGGTGCTCCAGAGGAAGGCTGCCAAAGGCATCTCAGATAAGAGGGCTAGAAAAGCAGCAGGTCACCTCCATGTCTGATGTGCTGTTTGGGATTACAGCAAGAAGGAGTGTTAGAGTACAGAAAATTAGAAAGCTAGACACTGGCTAATTTGGCCCGGGTACAATACATAAGTTAGAGTTAGGGGTCAGGGCACATCAATGTATGTAGTCACTATTAAACACCTTTTCACCAACATTCCAACCTGCCTCAATCCTCTGTCTGAGGAGTGTTAGGGATGGGCTGGGCTGAGTGAAGAGTGTACAGGGTGTGCCAGATGGAGGTTGTGGGAGTGTGGACCTGTGTGTGTGGGGGAGGGGAGGGTGTTGGAAGATGGCACGGGCACGGTTTCCAGGGCACTTTAACATTCCACCTGGGGTCAACTTCAGAGAGGTGGCAGGGAATGGGACCAAATGTGCGAGGCCGCCTTGTATGACAGGCTACCCAGTGAGTGACCCGTCACAGCTCACCATCTCTATAACTGCCCCCACAAAGGATATATGAGCCCGTGAAGTGGAATGATCAGCGCACATGCAGGGATAATCCGTGCAGGCAGTGGAATGTGATCCTGAAGGAAGCAGTCTGACTTTGCCAAATGATGAGGAGCACCAGAGCTCCTCTCACAGCGAGTCATCATCATCCTCCGGTCCATGGACAAGACCCGCTGTTGCTGCCTGTTCGTGCCAACACCCTGTGGTGATGGTGGTAGGGCCCTCGGAGGGGGGAGGGTGAGATGGGGTGAAGGACAGTAGGATAGGGAAGATAGAGTGAAGGGAGGAGAGACGAGAAATTTGCAGTGAAGGGAGCAGGGGGCAGTGAAGGTTGTGAGCAGCAATGGGGAAGGGAGCACCACAATGGAAAAGGGTGGGCGTGATATCGAGAGGTGGGACACGACAAGGCCTGCCATGCCAGCCTGGGCTCCCTGTCCAGTTCTTTCTGGACATCCTCCTAATCCTTCTCATCAGATGGAGCCTAGTGTTCCTCCTCCTTCTCCAGCATGTTCCCCTCTGCTGTGCGATGTTGTGCAGGACGCAGCAGGCCAGCACAATGTTAGAGACCCTCCTGGGGCTATATTTAAGAGCCCCACCAGAGCGATCCAGGCTTCCAAATTACATCCTGAGGATGCCGTTGAACTGCTTAATGACATTCCTAGTTGCTGCATGGGTGTCATATAACAGGTCTCCACATCAGTTGGGCCTCTGGACAGGCGTCATTGACCAAGACTTCAGCAGGCAACCCTTGTCACCCAAGAGCCAGCCCGTCACCGGAGAGAGCGTCTCGAACATGCCAGGAACCGACGAGTGCACCAGGATGTATGTATCATGCATGCTGCATGGGTATTGGGAGTAGACGTGCATGATGTGCTGGTCGCACACCAACTGCACATTCGGGGAGTGGAACCCCTTCCTATTGATGAGCCGATGCTCGTAGGCGGATGCACCTGTGTGCGGATGTCTGCGGATGTAAGCTCTCAGACAGGTTTCCGCTCGACCCCTGGAAAGACCCAGAGGCATAAAGGTTAAGGGCGACCGTCACCTTGAAGGCCGGAGGGGTTATCCTCCTCCTTAACCCTGTTGTGCCAGGTGCACACCATCTGGCACAGGTAACGCACGGTCTGCCTGTTGAGCCGGAGTCGGCGGTGGCACACATGATCCGGCAGCTCCTCAAAGGACAGGTGCCAACGGTATACACGTGCCCTCAAGCGGCACCTCATTCGCACATCCTTCCTCGGCCTGTTGAACGGCAGACACTGGAGCCTCACCGACTGTCCCTTGCTCTTCTGGGGTGGCTCCGCTTGGGCAGTGTTCTTCCTGAGCAGGTCCTGTTCTTCCAGTCTTTGCATCGGTAACGCCAGCTGTGGTCAGGTAGACAGCGATCATTGCTGGCTGTACTCTATTATGGGCCAGGGTTTAGAAAACTCAAAAGTATATCATGGCGTTCACCTGACCTACAACTGTTTATTGATTTTGAT
The DNA here is from genome assembly GCF_902713615.1 of Scyliorhinus canicula. Classification (NCBI taxonomy): domain Eukaryota; kingdom Metazoa; phylum Chordata; class Chondrichthyes; order Carcharhiniformes; family Scyliorhinidae; genus Scyliorhinus; species Scyliorhinus canicula. The sequence continues at coordinate 208,216,325 of NC_052147.1, forward strand.
GCAAAGCGCACAAGGTCCTGCCTTTCAGGTGTGATTCAACAGAGGCCTTAAGCACTTTTAATCAAAAACAACGTTTATTCTACGAATTTAGTTAACTTTCAAATAAACACACAGTAAGTATTTTTATCAACTACCAACTTAAATACCCCACACAGCTACAGTACTCTATGTATAACCCTTAATATCTTTCCCCCTTAAGCTGATCCAATTTAATAACAAGATCTGATAAACCAGAAAACCCTTTTCAAAGGTGTGGCCCAGCACACAAGACCTGGTTTGGATGTCCTTTCCAAAACAGCAGGCTTGAATTCTTTCCAGAAAACAGTTATTTCTTTTCGGGTTATCAAGCAGTCTGGAAACAGAGAGATATAATACAGAGAGAGAGAATCCTTCTTTTTCAACCTGTGCTGTACAAACCAGTTCATACTCAATGCGAAAGTAAAGCTCAGAGCCACAGCCCAGCTCACAACTCAAAACGAAAGTAAAAAACTAAGTCAAAAATGAAAGTAAAAACTCAGAGCCACAGTGCAGCTCGACCCACACAATGACATCATAGAAGCCATGTGATAAGACAAAAAGATTTCTTAAAGGGACACTCCCATGACAACGCTGAAATTTATTCATTCATGAAATTCATTCATGTACTGTGTACTTTTACGCATTCATTGTAACTATCTACTATCTTTTTGTCTGCTGTGTATGTTTCCTTTGCCTCAGAAAATACTTTTCACTGTACTTCGGTACATGTAACAATGAATAAATCAAATCCAAAAAAAAAATCATTCAGGGGAGGCAGTGGCGTAGTGGTATTGTCGCTAGGTTAGTTATCCAGAGACCCAAAGGCATGATCTGGGGATCTGGATTTGAATCCCGCCATGGCAGATGATGAAATTTGAATTCAATTTTTAAAAAAATCTGGAACTAAAAGTCTAAAGATGGCCATGAGGCCATTGTCGATTGCCGTTAAAAACCCATCTGGTTCACTAATGTCCTTTAGGGAAGGAAATCTTTTGTCCTTAACTGGTCCGTCCTACATGTGACTCCAGATCCAGCAATGTGGCGGACTCTTAAATGCCCTCAGGGATGGGCAATAAATGCTGGCCCAGCCACCGATGCTCATATTCCATGAACAAATTTTTTTTTAAATCTCTGCACGGGGGGAAAGACAAGCCATGTTAGCAAGATGAGCATTCCCTTACCGATCCAAATCCAACAGGCTACATGGTGACCCTGAGTTGCCCTTCAGTTCCACCCTTCACATGTCACCCCACACCCCACCCCTCAGCCACTCCTCCCAATATGTTGCATTCCACACTGCACCCCTGCCTCCATCAGTGAGTGGCACCGGATATGTGATGTGGGGAGCTTCTATTCTCATCCGTCCCTGTCAACAATATAGCACTAGAGAATTAAAGAGCGTATTGTTATTTAAGCAACCTTTTTTTGTGAAATAGTAAGAAAGGAATACTTTTGCCATGAAATTTTCCAACTATTTAGGTGAATCTTTGTACTTAAGGTGAGGGTTTCCAGTGCTCACAATTGGGACATTTTTCATTTCTTGCACTCGGTATCAGAATCAAGCATTCCTAGAATCTGGTTATCCAGTATCCCGTTATTGGTCCTTTTTCAGTGCCCATTTAAAATTTCTGTTATACATCTTAGAGCCCCTTCTTCCTTTGCTCTGCCTTTTAACTCTTTCTCTTTCCCACCCTTGCATATGAGTTTCCGTCAATATGATTCTTGTTTTCTTTATTGATATTGGAATGAATTTTTGCTGAGCTCAGACTTCTGCATATTTGAAATGTTAATTCTTCCCTAATTGTTCAGAATTTAAGGCTCACTTGCAGTTGAGTAAAAGATGTATCGGCAGGTAATCAGGAAGGCTAATGGGATGTTGGCCCTTATTTCAAGGGGATTGGAGTATAAGAGTAGGGAAGTCTTGCTATAACTGTACTATGTACTGGTGAGACGACTGGTGAGCAGTTTTGGTCCCCTTTTTTAAGGCAAGATATTATTTCATTGGAGGCAGTTCAGAGAGGGTCACTAGGATGATTGCTGGACTGTCATGAGCAAAGGTTAAACAGATTGGGAATCTACTCATTGAAATTTAGAAGAATGAGAGGTTATCTCATTGAACCAAATAAGCTTCTTAAGGGGCTTTACAGGATAAACGCTGAAAGGATGATTCCCCTCATGGGAGCATATAGGACCAGAGGGCATAGTATCAGAATAAAGGGTGCCAATTTAAGACTGAGATGAGGAGGATTTTTTTCTCTGTGGGTTGCGAGTCTTTGGAACACCTTGCCATAGAGAGCTATGGGGGCAGAGTCCTGGGGCAGATTCTCCCATCTGCCAGCCGCGTTTTCTGGCGCACCCCTGCCGGCAGCAGGATTCTCCCGCAGCTGGCCAATGGAGTTTCCCATTGTGGCCATCCCACGCCATCGGGAAACCCGCAGGCGTAGGTGCCCTGCCGGCGGGTTGACGGATCTCACCGACGGAGAATTCCGCTTAAGGCTGAGATAGATAGATCCTAATCAGTGAGGGAATCCAGGGCTATGGGGAAAGGGCAGGAAAGTGGATGTGAGGAATGTCAGATCAGCCATGATCCTGTTGAATGATGGAGCAGGGTCAAGGCGCCGAAGAGCCTACTCTTGTTCCTATTTCTTCTGCTCTTATAGACAGCTCCAATAGCAAATGTGTGCTTCTCAGGGATAACATTATTTAGGTAGTCTAAAAGGCTGCTGATTTTGAAATACTAAAACCTTGCTTCACATTTTGGGGACTTTGAAAATTTGTTTTTTTTTGCTGTCGTCAAATGGAAAAGGGAGAAGTTAAATGAGATTAGGAGCGCTCCTCTGAGGAAACATTGCATTAAATCATTTTAGTGAGCATGTTAGTGCACAACAGTTTATATTTGTTAAAGGATGATGTATTAGACGGCAGGTCCTTTTTAGATTAGAAGGGAAAAGGGTGAATTCAATATTAGAAATGAGGGATTGTTAGTAGAGCAATAGTTAAATGGAGTAGCAATGATCTTTAAGATTCAATTGCACTTCCATTGCGATTGAAATTCTCATTACGATTTAGGTAAATATGTATACATGCTCTCTTGTAACAATGTTTCATGTAAGGATTTGATTATATCAGTCAGGGCATAAAACTTTTGGTAAAGCAAGTGAGATCCAACAGAAAGGGTGAGAGAGGATGAGGAACATAAAAGCTGCAATACTGTCACTGTAATATATTTTATACTGTGCTAATGACAACAAAAAAAATCAGTATGCACTTTTATCCTTCCTCTATAATTTGAAGTTATCACAGGATGTATGAACACCACCTCTGGAGCAGTTTCAGGGAACAAATTTGGAGGCAGTGAAGTATAAACTGGCTGCCTGCCTTCCTTCCAAGCCTGTGACCTTGTTGCCATAGCGATGTGTCATGCTGGCATATATGCACACCGCATCTACAAAATAATGAAACGTGTTACAGATTTTGGCATGCAAATAAGGCTATTCCATTGAACAAGATATGTTGAGCTAGGGAATGTAGAGCAGTTAGAAACAAGGTAAAGTGCAACTAGCTATCAGAGGGGATATGATGCCCTTGTTAATCTCCACGCTGGTGCTTTTCTTTTGAGATGGGAATGCACTATCCTTTCCTTTGACTGACCTAGGAGGTTAATATTCCTGGACATTTCTCTCTCGGGGTGGGATGGAGAGAACAATGATGTTTTGATAACTTCAGCATTGTCCATTTAATAATATAGAACATAGAACAGTACAGCACAGAACAGGCCCTTCGGCCCTCGATGTTGTGCCGAGCAATGATCACCCTACTTAAACCCACGTAACCCGTATACCCGTAACCCAACAATCCCCCCATTAACCTTACACTACGGGCAATTTAGCATGGCCAATCCACCTAACCCGCACATCTTTGGACTGTGGGAGGAAACCGGAGCACCCGGAGGAAACCCACGCACACACGGGGAGGACGTGCAGACTCCACACAGACAGTGACCCAGCCGGGAATCGAACTTGGGACCCTGGAGCTGTGAAGCATTGATGCTAACCACCATGCTACCGCATCATAATTTCAGCAACTTAAGTTGGTCTTACCTGCTTCTACCATGCCAGTTGCAAAATTTCCCCACAAAATATATTTCATTACTTAGAAACCATATTTTATTTATAATAATAATGTACACTTTTGGTTAAGTGCCTATTCCACCATTTATATTTTAAGATGAATTTCTCTGCTTGATAAAGTGAGTGATGATGTGCTAAATTTCTCCAGTAGTGACGTTTTTGCTTGCTGATACCTAGTGCCGGCATTGAATGCTCCCATGTAAGCCAGATACGAAGTAAAGATGAGCTCTGTTCAGCCATGTACCTGGAACCGAACCTCAGAAAAGCATTCTCAGTTTCTTCTGTTTTTACTTGTGCATTTTTCCCTCCATTTATAATACGAACCAAAATTATTCTGTCCAAGATTGCCACATTGTCAATCTTTGTGTGCTGTGGATTTCTCCAAAAAGAAATGGATGAAACTGTTCAAATGTGTCAACACAGAGTGTTTCAGTTTCACACCTGGGAGGTGAAAGAACTATTCTTTCATCTTTTTCCCCATTGGTTCTACATTTTTCCTTTGGTCACAGTGTTGTCAAATATTCATTGTTGAGATTTTTTAGGAACAACCCATTTATGATTCGTGGTATGGAGTATTTCGAGGAAATGGGTTCACAGAGATAACAGTGAAAATTATTTTGAATTAGAATAATAAACAGCAGACAAAAGTATATGTCTTTGGTCCCAGCCAGGTAATACTTAGATGAGGTGAAAAAATATTATAATTTAAAATCTAATTTTGCCAGCTTGGCTCTCCTCATATATATTAGTCACTGTTGGCAGATGCATAACTGATTTTAACTGCACATATTTATGCCGTTGTAATGACTTACCGTCTTTTTATAAGAGGCTTTAAAATTAGCTCTTTTGAGAGCACAGAACTACTATTCCACATTGATGATTCACATTTGTTATTTCAGGAAATTGTTTCATTATTTACAGGAAAACAAAGGGCAGGATTTACCGGCTGTCCACGCTGGCGGGAAATTCCTGTCCCTCACCTGTGCACGGGTTTCCTGGTGACAAGGGGTGCTGTCACCTCTGCTGCAGAAAAACACTCGGAGGGGTGGTCGGTATATCCTGCCCACCTACCTCACCGAGTAAGGCCATATTAAAGGGAAAGTCATTTTGGCCACATTAGCACACTTCCTAGCTTCAAAGCTGTTCTGGAAGATGCTTTTGAGGATGTAGCATACCCATCCCCTTTGACAAGAAGACATTTGTTTGGGGAAACCCAGTAATGGAAAGGAAAAACATTGAGAACTTCTTAATGTTCAAAAATATCAGCAAGAAGTGAAGTATGCCTCAAAAGCTCAAAACTCTTGCATGTTTTTCAGCTTTCATAATGCAAAGAGATTCAAAATGTTACAAACAATCATTCACATGCATTGTATTTTTCAATTCTGTGACCAGTTAATAATGTATTTGAGAAAAATGGATTCCTGGAACTGGTTACCAGGCAATAGTTTTAGCGAGTGGATTCTGCACATGAATTGTAACTTTACATTGTAGCCTTTGACCAGACTTGTCATCACATCTTCTTTTGTAGCCTGATCGGCTCGACATCTGTGAGTCATTTTCAGGGGATTAAGTATCTACCCCTTGCTGATTTCTTTCAGTGAGACCATGGTGATAAATACCCTGTATTCCAAACTATGGTTATAAATCTTATTCCCAAATGCAAAACACAAAATTAAGCACTAACAGTGTTCTTTGAACTAAAATATTTCTCCAGAACAATAATATGCTTTTTTTAACTATTGGCTAAAATATATTTGCTTTAATTCCATCTTTTGCTCACTGGCTGGTTACCTTGACCCTTAGGTGTATTATTGCCATTGCAAATATATTCTAAACAGCGGAACAGGTTATGTGAATGAATGTTTAAGCAATGCACTTAAGGAACCCTACGCCCCCCCCCCCCCCCCCCCCCCCCCCCCAGAGACTAGAATCACAACTGACAAACAAAGGGATGCAAATACAGGGTTGTCAAGGGCCAGTTAATGCTAACAGGGCACTACAAGATTTCTTTGGGGCTTCAGATTCTTCACCAATGACCATCCCTGTATTCCTGTATTATAAGAAGACTGTGTTCACTGATTCTAAAATGTTCCATTCCATTCAGATAATAAAGAAATTCATGCCAACGTTCGTAATCCTGGATAACGTACAGGATTGAACTGAAAAATGGCATGTAATATCTTTAGGTCACAAATGATCATTGCCAATAAGATTCCCAGCTACCTCCCCCGACCCTTAATGAAATTAAATGAAATGAAAATCGCTTATTGTCACGAGTAGGCTTCAGTGAAGTTACTGTGAAAAGCCCCTAGTCGCCACGTTCCGCCGCCTGTCCGGGGAGGCTGGTATGGGAATCGAACCGTGCTGCTGGCCTGCTTGGTCTGCTTTAAAAACCAGCGATTTAGCCGAGTGAGCTAAACCAGCCCCTCACCATGATTGCTGAGGCCTCGAGCATCATTGTCTTGTGGGTCACAATTGACCAGCAGTTTAATTTGACCAGCCATATCAATATTATTTTCCATGTACTGATTCTGAAAATGTTTCAGCCATTCATGGTAACAGGTGATGCTCCATTGGAGTGAAAAGCAGAAAACATGCTAATGGATAAAAAAGATCAGAGTGAAGATTTGATCAAGTCTTAAACAAGTTGATGAATGTGAACCTGCTGTGCTATCTCAATTGTATGATTAACCTATCCAATCACCATTTTTGGTTCAGAACAAACTGTGTATTGAACTCCATTCTATGGTGCTAACGATTCTCTTAATTCCTCCCTTGGAATCACAGTATTAAACCTCTTATTTCCAAAATATACCAAACTTGCCATGAAGTTGGATTCTTAGTCTGTATGTTTTCAGCTGTTTAATTAGACATGTGACATTCTTTAGGTGATCCAAGTACTGGTTTTGATTGCTGGCTGGGTAACTGTTTTATGATGCAGAGCGAGGCCAACAGCATAGGTTCAATTCCCGTACCGGCTGAGGTTATTCATGAAGGCTCCTCTTAACCTTGTCGCTCACCTGAGGTGAAGTGATCCTCAGGTTAAATCACCAGAAGTCAGTTCTTTCCCCCTCCAAGGGGAAAGCAGCCTATGGTCATTTGGGACTATGGCTACTTGACTTGATTAGTATATTTAAAGAGCTTACTTAACTCTCATGCTCACCAGCCACCTGATCACCACTTTTATTGACACTATGCTGTTCAATATGAATAATTTCTCATTTGAAATAGGAGAAGTACACTCTGTGGATGACCAAACACAATTGAGCAGTGGGCTGATGGAAGTATGTGCAATCTCAGAATGAGAAGACCAAGTTAAATCTTTTAGAAATCTGACTGTGATGTTTTTGCATCCCCCTATGCTTTATATATAAAGTGGGACTGCCCTTATATTATGCAAATTCAGTCAGCACATATCCAAAAATGAGTTCTTGAAGAATCAGTTCTGGGCCCCTTCCTTCTTTTCATCAGCAGTATCACCCACAAGCACAAGGGTCAGTTTCCATATGTATGCTGACTATAGCCATATCTACCTCTTTCACTTCTCTCTGCCAAACAACAACCTCTATGCTATGGAACTACCTGCCAGCATGAAGTGCTGAAAATATACTGCATTGTTCTTCTAACTGCACCTGGGGAAGATCAAAACCATTTGTTTGGGCTTCCTGATACAAGCATACTGATTAGGGGCATAAGTGAGCCATTTGGTCCCTAAAGCCTGCTCTATCATTTGAGAGCATCATGGCTGGTTTGATTGTGGCTTCAGCTCTCCTTTTTTGCCTTCCCCCCCCATACCCCTTTACTCCCTTGTCAATGAAGAATTTACCTAGCTCAGCCTTAAAAATATTCAATGACCCTGTCTCCATTGCACTCAGGGAAAGAGATTCCACAGACTGAGAAAAAAGATTTATCTACGTCTTCAGTGGGAGATCTCTTATTTTTAAATGGTGCCCCATAATTCTAGCCTCTCCCTCAAAAGGAAATACCCACTTGTGCATCCATCCTGTCACGTCTCCTCAGAATAATATATGTTTCAATAAGATCACCTCTCATTCTTCTAAACTCCAATGAATACAGGCCCAACCTATCCATCCTTTCCTCATAAGATAACCCCTTCATCCTAGGAATCATAGGAACAGGAGCAGTGGTCATTCAGCCCATCAAACCTGCTCCACCATTCAGTTAGATCAAAGCTGAGCACCTACTTCAACACCACTTTGATATGCTATCCCCATATCCCCTGACGTCATTAGTATCTAGAAATCTATTGATTTTTGTCTTGCATATGTTCAATAATTGAGCATCCACAGCCCTTTGAGGTAGAAAATTCCATAGATTAATCACCCTTTGAGGGAAGAAATTTCTCCTCATCTGAGTCTTAAATGGACTTTTAAATGGACCTTATTCTGAGACTGTGCCCTTTGGGTCTAGAATCCCTAGCCAAGGAAAGCAATTAGTAGAGTGAACCTTCTCTGAACTGCTGATACAATTAGATCCTTTCTTGAGTAAGGAGACCAAACCTGCACACTCCAGATGTAGTCTCACCAATGTTGTGTGCAACAATAACAAAACATCCCTACTTCTATATTCTATCTCCCTTGCAATAAATGATTACCTTCCAACTGTCTTCCTAATCACTCACAGTAGCTGCGTACTAACTTCTTGTGGTTCATTTATTTTTATTCTTTCAGGGATATAGACATCACTGACAAGGTCAGCATTTGTTACCCATTCCTAATTGCCCTTGAACTGAATGTCTTGTTAGGCTGTATCAGAGGAAAGAGTGAACCCTATTGCTGTGGGTCAGGACTTGCATGTAAGATGCAAGATATCCTCCTCGAAAGGACCTTAGTGAACCAGATGTACCAGGACACCCAACTGTATCTCAGAGTTCTGCAATTTTGCTCTATTTAAATAATATACTGCTTTCCACTTTTCCTGCCAAAGTGTACGGGTGTACATTTTCCCACATTGTACTCTGCCAATATCTTAATATCTGTCCTTTGCAGACTACTTATGTCCTCCTTATAACTTAATCTTTTACCCATTCCTGTGCAATCAGAATATTTAGCCACTATACATTTAGTCCATTCATCCAAGTCATTTATATAGATTCTAAATAGTTGAGGCCCCAGTACTGATTCATGCAACGTTCCTCTAGTTACAGCTTGTCAATCGAAAAAAAAATGTATTTTTTATTTTTTGAAATCTTTTTATTGGCATTTTCAAAAATTATAAACAATTATGTACATTGCTGGCTATACAATCCAGAAAGGTTTTGTCTTTTCCGTCCCTTAAATTCTCCTATATACAGTCTGCCGTCATTTGGCTCGGCGTATGGTCCCTTTCGCCCCCCCCCCCAGCCTGACCCTCCCTGCCCCCCTCCCACCCACCCCCTCTTTGTGTCCCCCCCCCCTGGTCAGTTTGGGGGGAGGGTGTGTTCTTTCCCCTCTTTACCCCTTCTTTTCCCCCCCCCCCCCCCCTTTTCTTCCCACATCAGCTTCGGCCATGTTTCCCCTGTAACTGGGTTGGGGGGGTTGCCCTCTCCCTCCCGAGTTGTCCCTTTTATGCCTCGCCAGCTCTTTCTCATCTCCCCTCTTTCCCCCGGGTTGCGTGTTCCTATGGTCCCCCCACCCCCCCCCTCTTTCTTTTTCTTTTTCCTCTTCCTTTTCTTTCTAACTTTCCCGTTTCCCTATCTATTCGTTGTTGTTGGCCTCAAACAGGTTCTGGAACAGGCCGACGAACTGCCCCAATGCGTTTAAGAAGCCTTCCATCGACCCTCAGATGGCATACTTAATCTTCTCCAAGTGGAGAAATTCCGAAAGGTCAGCAAGCTAGTCTGCAGCTTCTTTACTATCCGTATTTATCAGGTCCTCTAATAGTGTAGTCTCCGGGTCCCCGGGGTACCCTACTGTCTCTTTGCGGAGGAAGTGCTCTATTTGCAAGTGTCATTTCCTGTCTGTCGGTAGTTCCCATTCCTCCGCCAGTTCGTCCAGTGTCGCCAATCTGTGCCCTACATAAAAGTCCCTAACTGGCAGTGTGCCCCCGTCCCATCTCCATTTCCTAAAGATAGTGTCTTGCATGGCTGCGGGAATTTGTGGGTGCCGCAGATGGGAACCATTGCGGACGTCCTAGTCAGCCCAAAGTTCTGTCTTGATTCAGCCCAAAATTTCAGTGTAGCCGCTACCACTGGGCTTGATGCGTATTTTGCCGAGGGGGATGGGAGTGCTACTTTAGCCAGGGCCCGGAGGGTCGTTCATTTACAGGAGGCCTCCTCCATCTGCACTCACTCTGAATTGGGCAAGTTTACCCATCCCCTCACTCTTTCTGCCGTTGCTGCCAGTGGTAGTACTGCAGGTTTGGTAATGCCAGACTACCTTTGATTTTCCTCCTTTGCAATGTTGGTTTGGGAGCTCTCGGATTCTCACCCCCACACCCCCCCACACACACACACACACACACACACACACACACACACACCCAAAAACACCATGATTAAGAAGTTACGTTTTGGAAGAAGGCCTTGGGGATGAAGATCAGTATGGATCTAAACAGGAAGAGGAACCTCGGCAGCACATTCATTTTGATCGTCTGCACTCTGCCTGCCAGGGAGAGTGGGAGTACGTCCCACCTCTAGGTCCTTTTTAACTTCCTCCATCAGGCTGGTCAGGTTCTTGTCAATTGAAAATGACCCATTTATCCTGACTCTCTGTTTCATGTTGGCTAATCAAACCTCTACCCATGTTAATATGTTACCACTTACACGATGAGCTCATATTTTGTGTAGTCAATGATGTGGCTGCTATCTCAGTAACGGCTTAATTTAGCGCTCTAGAATGAACTCTGTTTTCTTGCCACTAATTCAAACCTCGCTCCCTCACTGTCACTCATTTGGGTTGAACCAGATTATGGGCGGGATTCTCTGTTTGCTGGCGCCCGGGGGTTTCCCGATGGCGTGGGGCTGCCCTGCAATGGGAAACCCCATTGACCGGCCGGTGTAATGGAGAATCCCGCCGGCGGGTCGGGGCAGAAACGTGGCGCAGCGGGGCGGAGAATCCAGCCCTATGTATTTGATAGCTTTGACAAAGATTCATCCAGCCTTGAATCGTTAGCTCCGTTCTCTTTTCACAGATGCTGTCAGACCTGCTAAGATTGTCCAGCATTTTCTGTTTTTGTTTCGGATTCCAGCATCGCAGTAGTTTGTTGTCCTGCTTAACCCAGAACCAAGCCTCAAATTATGCATTACATCTTTGTCAATATGGCTTATTTTTGTTTCTGGAGTATTACTAACATCCATACCTACTCACCCTCTCTACAATGGAAAACATCCATGATATTGTTATTTCTAAACTCAGTTATTCCAAATGACCTTACTTGCTGACATTCCAGCCTTGATAAATTCCAATTTTCTAGAACACAAAAGAATGGCATTCAGCTCGTAAAGCTTGTGTCAGTTCTTTCAAAGAGTTAGTTAGTCCCACTCCCTTTCTCTTTTCCCCATAGCCCAATGCATTTAGTTTTTCCTTTTCAATCCATTTCAACTCCCCATAGATAGTTACTATAGTATCTACTTCTGCTCTTTTGGGCAGTGCGCTGCAGAGCACCATAACTTGCAGCGTCAAAAAAATATTATCCACATCTCCCCTCTGATTATTTTGCCAAATGCCTTGAATCTAGTTACCAACCCTCTGCCAGATGGCATCCCTACCGAAAAAGCAACTTCTTACAGCTGCAATTTAATCAATATGAAGCTAGTCTTACTCTATATTACTCTGACAACTTCCATGATTCTTTTCATTCTCTGCCAGATTACAGTCCCACCATTATTTAATGGCAGCTTATTGATCGAGAATATATAGTACAGATATTGTTTATGATACTACTTCAAAATTCAAGTGCAAGAAAGATGAAATTTTGTCTTAGTTGAGCATGCCATCAACATGCTGAAATTATTGCAATATCTGGACCAATCAAGGCTAGTACTTGAGTACAGTATGACCAAAATGGCAACAATCGTCATAGCCTGCTATTAAACAAGCCATTTCCACTTGTCTACTATCTTTTGATTTGAACCTTTGCCATATTTCAAGAACCACAAATGCCACAATATTTCTCCCTAAATACTGCATTGTACTTCATAGAAAGCTTTCTGGATTCATTCCAGCAACATACACCATAACTTTAACTGACGTAATGTGTCCTGCAGGTATATTCTATACATCTTTCTCAGGTGCTTGCCCGTGGTGAAATTATATGGCATGTCTCTTCTACTTCCTAATTGTGCGATCTATATTACTATTCTGCATCAACAACATTGCCCAAATGTTTTGTTTTAAACAATTTGAAACATTTTCTGTCTGTTTAACAGAACATTTTACCTGTATTGTGAAAGTGTTGTACAATTTATTGTACATACAAGCTATTGCAACACTTTCAGTAAGATTCAGCAAAGAGGAAAGAGCTGCTTGGAAGAATTCTCGGAAACTCAAGGTCAGTGTACTGATTTAAAATTCAACAATGTAAACAGATAGTTTAGTCCCTTCGAAATTGGAGTGCTACTTTAATTTGTTTAAATAGTTTTGTTTTTAAAAAGTTTATGGCCTATACAAATGTGTCTTGCCTCCCTGAATTTCAAAGACACGGCAGCTTGCATTAATGTGCATCAACTTTATGGTGCACAACTTGTCACATGGTGAAATTATTTTTCAGTGAATTGTCATCCTCAGTCCTAACCCATGAATGTGTATAAAACAAGTCCAAGAAATGATGGAAATGGGTAGAAGGTCTGTGATGTAAAAATGGGATGCTAATGTCTCCGGGTAGACTTTTTATTTGAAATAGGAATGTGTTCGATGATCAAACTACTTAATATGACTGAACTAGGGGTGAATGGAGAATAGGTGAAAGTTGAGACTGTAATAATACTTACTTCTGTCACAAAGTTGCACTTAATAGTGCAGGATATATATTTTTTTAATTTTAGAGTACCCAATTCATTTTTTACCAATTAAGGGGCAATTTAGCGTGGCCAATCCACCTACCCTGCACATCTTTTGGGTTGTAGGGCAAAACCCACGCAAGCACGGGGAGAACGTGCAAACTCCACACGGACAGTGACCCAGAGCAGGGATTGAACCTGGGACCTCGGCGCCGTGAGGCGGCAGTGCTACCCACTGTGCCACCGTGCTGCCCAGTCCAGGATATTTTTAAGGGACCGTAAAGAGATGAAAATGCTGGTTGATGTACAAGAATTATCTCAGACATTGGAAAGGGATTAAAAGATAGGAGCTATAATGAGTTAAATTGTGGAGGACAGTAGAGCCTGCGGTAAAAGGAAAAAATGAAAGTTAGAATTCAGAAATTACTAAATTCCATGTAGAACCCGAAGGCAGAGAGAACAAAGTTGAACTGGGAAGTGAAATTGCAATGGTAAGTACCTTGGAAATTGTGATAATGCTTACACACAGAGTGAAGATCTTAGGCAAAGTATTTATCCAATCTATATTTGATTTCACCAGAGGATACATAGGTGAACAGCCCTGGCAATTAATGTGGGGAAATGGGTACTTCCGGTGGCACGTGCGAGCGAAATGGTCGCGCTGGAGAGGGGCTCCTGCCAGTCAGCGGCATTTTGGTGTTTTCCGGGGATTTCCCCGTGGTTTCGCTGGTCGGGATTTTTTTGGCCGTTGGGGCCTGAGGGACAGGCGCCGGGGTCGGGCTGGTTTGCAGCCGATGGGGATCACCGTTCGAGGTGGCAAAATCTGAGAATTGTGGGCTTACCTGAAGGGGCAGAGGGCTCAAGGCCAACTGATTACTTTGCTAAGAGGCTGGCGGAGTTGATGGGGGAGGATGAAGACCCCTCCCGGTATGAAATGGACCGAGCTCATCGGTCGTTCAGGCCGAAACCCAAAGTAAACAAGCCACCAAGAGCAGTAATTATCTGCTTCCATAAATACCACGTGAAGGAGAAGGTGTTAAACTGGACGAAGGAGAAGTGGAATGTGCAGTGGGATGCTGCTAGAGTTCGGATTTACCAGGACTTGACGGTAGAGTTGGCAAAGAGACGAGCGGAGTTCAGCCGAGTGAAGGCGGCACTGTACAACAAGGGACTGTGATTTGGTATGGTATACCCGGCAAAGCTGAGGGTGACGTACAATGCCAAAGATTTTTATTTTAAAACGGTGGAGGCGGCTGAGGCGTTCATGAAGGCAGAAGGCTTGGGACAGAAGTGAGTAGTGGAGCTGGAAGAAAGATCATGGTGATTGGGAAGTTGGAAAATGTATAAATGTTATAACTTGCTTTTCACTGACCTGTATTGTAACTTACTTGACTTCACATTGTTATAGAGTTTAAGTTTTTGTTTGGTTTGATTGGCATTTTTGCTCCTTTTTTGTTTTGCAACGGCTATATGTTATTTTATTGAATTGTATGCGTTAGATTGTTTTTCTTTTTCTTCTGGGATGGGTGGGAGGGGACAGTATGCTTTTTTGAGGGAGGGGGGACTACCCGCACTAACTAAAGTCGGCAAATGAACGGAGGTGAGGAGGGCTGCGGACATTGGAGCCTGGTTATCAGGTTTCGATGGGCCTACGAGGCGAGCAGGTGAGGTGGGGGGAGGATCGATACTGGGGGAGATTTTCTTGAGGGAAAGTGCAGGGGGAAATTCGGGGAGGGGGTTTGATGTTAATAATGGAAAGGGACGGGTCAGGCTCATGGCGCAGGGCCCGGTGGTATGATGATGGTGGATAAGAAGGGGGGGTGGGTGAGAGACCCCCAGTTAGGATAGTCACGTGGAACGTGAGGGGGCTCGGAGGCTCAGTCAAGGGTGCTTGCGCATCTTAAAAGTTTGAAGACAGATGTAGCAATGCTGCACGAGTCTCACCTGAGGGTGAAGGACCAAGTGAGACTTAATCAGGGCTGGGTTAGTCAGGTGTTTCAGTCTGGATTTGACGGAGGAGCTCGAGGGGGTAGCGGTAATGGTCAGCAAACGGGTACGGTCCATATGGAAAAGGTAGTTGCAGATCAGGGGGATAGGTACGTGATTGTGACAGGGGCGTGGAGGGGATGCTAGTGGCGCTGGTAAGTGTATATGATCCCAATTGGGACAGTGTTTGGGGCCATCCCTGACTTGGACATACACGAACTGATAGTGGGAGGAGACGGGAACTCGGTGCAGGAGCCAGAATTGTACAGGTCACGGCCACACTCACTGGTCCCATCAGGGGGGCGAAGGCGCTGGCTTGGCGAATGGTGGAAATGGGAGGGGTGGACCCTTGGCGGTTTCTGCACCTGAGGGAACGGGAGTACTCGCTTTTCTCAACGGTCCATAAGGTGTACTCGCGGATCGACTGTTTCACGGTGGGGAAGGCCCTGCTGGCTGGGGTAAACAGGTCGGAGTACCCGGGAATCGCAATATCAGATCATGCTCCGCATTGGTTGGACATGGTACTGGAGAAGAGGATGGTACAGAGACCAGGGTGGAAGTTAGATGGGGGACTGAGGGTTCTGTGACAAAATTTTAAAATAATCGAGGAATATGTACGTTTTAACTGCACGGGTGAGGTGTCAAAGGCGGTTGTCTGGGAGGCTTTAAAGGCAGTGGTGGGGGATGAGGTGATCTTGTTGAAGGCTAGGCTAGACAAAGAGGAAAGGTTGGAGCGTCAAAGGGCAATAGATGAGATGCTGGAGGTAGACAGGAGGTATGCAGAAGATAGGGACCCAGCGCAGTTGGAAAAGAGGAAGGAACTCCAGACGAGCTTAGACCGACTATCTACCAGGAAAGCGGTACGCCAATTGAGGCGAGCAAGGGGGGCAGTTTGTGAGCATGGAAAGAAGGCAGTTCAGCTCCGTGCTGCGGCAAGGGAAATAGTCCAGGTGCGGGACAGGGCAGAGAATTTGGTGGTAGCTCGAGATCAGATTAACAACGTCTTTAAGGAATTCTATGGGAGATTGTACAGGTCAGAGCCACCTGCGGGAGGCGGGAGTTGCAGGAATTTCTAGATGGGCTGGAGTACCTGAGGTTAGGGGAGGGGGACAGGGCTACATTAGAGAGGGCAATAATGGAGCAGGAGATAAAATATGCGATTGGGAGGATGCAGTCGGGGAAGGTGGCGGGGCCGGGATGGGTTTCCGGTGGAATATTATAAAAAAATTCAAAAATAAGCTGGTACCGCTGATGGTGGGGATGTTTGAGGAGGCGATAGGGAAAGGGGATATTACCATAAACCTTGGGGCAGGCACGATTTCCCTGTTACTTAACAAAGATAAGGATCCAATGGAGTGTGTGTCGTATAGGCCCATATCACTTTTAAACATGGACGCAAAGATATTGGCGAAGGTACTGGCAGGTAGGCTAGAGGAGTCTGCGCCGGCCCTAGGGTTGCTGGCGCCCCGGGCAAGCTGAACTTCGGCGCCCTTGGGGTGGGGGAGGGGGGGCCGGGGGGGGGGGGGGGGGGGGGGGGGGCGAGGGGGAGCGGGGCCGGGGGGGGGGGGGGGGGGGGGGGGGGCGGACCGAGGGGGGAGCGGGGGGGGGAGCGGACCGAGCGGGGGGAGCGGACCGAGGGGGGGGGGGCGGACCGAGGGGGGGGGCCTCCCCTGGGGGAGGGCGGCCACCGCGCATGCGCTGGTTGGCACCGGCCCAACTGCGCATGCGCGGAACCCGAGTCTCTGGCGCCCCCTAGCACATGGCGCCCCGGGCGACTGCCCGAGTTGCCGGTGCCTTGAGCCGGCCCTGAGAGGAGTGCCTCCCGAAGGTGATAGGTGAAAATCAGACTGGGTTTGTGAGAGGGAGGCAGCTCTTTTCGAACATTAGGAGGGTATTGAATGTGGTGATGGCACCAGCGGAGGGGAAGGAAACAGGTGGTTGTGGCATTGGATGTAAGGCAGGGACTCACTTTAGATACCTGGGGGTGCAGGTTGCCCGAGATTGGGGGGGCTCCGTCAGTACAACATTTCTAGTTTGGTGGGGAGAGTGAAAGCTGATCTGGCAAGGTGGGATGGTCTCCCTCTGTCACTGGCAGGTCGGGTACAGGCGGTTAAAATGAATGTGCTGCCGCGATTCCTGTTTATTTTTCAATGCCTGCCGATTTTCCTGCCAAAGGCATTTTTGGAGAGATTGAAGGGATGATTACCTTGTTCATATGGGGAGGGAAGGTGGCCAGAATTAGAAAGGTGCTGCTACAGAGAGAAAGGCAGGCAGGGGGTTTGGGTCTTCCTAACCTGATGTATTATTACTGGGTGGCGAATGTGGAGAAGGTACGGAGCTGGGTCAGAGGGGTTGACTCCCAATGGGTCAGAATGGAGGAGAGTTTGTGTAGGGGGTCGGGATTGAAGGTGCTAGCGACAGCGCCGATCCCGGCGGCCCCGGGGAGTCCGGTAGTAATAGCTTCGTTGAGAATTTGGAGGCAGTCTCGGCAGCACTTCGGGTTGGGGGCAAGGTCGAGGGAAATGCCGATTCGGGGGAACCATAGATTTGAGCCAGGGAAGTGGGATGGAAATTTTCGGAGATGGGAGGAGAATGGAATTAGAACACTACAAGATTTATTTCTTGGGTGTCGTTTTGCGGGATTGAAGGAGCTGGGAGCGAAGTATGGGCTGGAGCAGGGGGAAATATTTAGATACATGCAGGCTCAAGACTTTGCCAGAAAGGAGACACAGAGCTTCCCAGTAGAGCCGGCTTCCACGGCTTGCTGGAGGAGGTGCTGATGATGGAGAAAGGGGTAGTATCGGCAGTTTACGGGGCTATTTTGGAGGAGGAGAAGGCGCCACCAGAAGGGATCAAGGCAAAGTGAGAGGAAGTGTTGGGAGAGGATATGGAGGAGGAGTTCTGGTGTGAGGTACTCCGGAGGGTGAACGCCTCCACCTCGTGTGCGAGGTTGGGGTGATACAGCTGAAGGTGGTGGACAGAGCACACCTTACAAAGGCAAGGATGAGCCGGCTCTTTAAGTGGGTAGAAGATGTGTGTGAACGTTGCAGGGGAGGCCCCGCAAACCATGTTCATATGTTTTGGTCCCCTCCAAAGATGGAGGATTACTGGAAGGAGGTTTTTAGGGTAATCTCTAAAGTGGTGCACGTGAAACTGGACCCGGGCCCTCGGGAGGCCATATTCGGGGTGTTGGACCAGCCGAGGTTGGAAACGGGCGTGGAGGCAGATGTTGTAGCCTTTGTCTCATTAATTGCCCGAAGGATCCTGTTAGAGTGGAGATCAACCTCTCCACCCTGTGCCCTGGCGTGGCGGGGGGACCTGCTGGAATTCTTAACACTTGAAATGGTCAAATTTGAACCGAGGGGAAGGATGGAGGTGTTCTACAATTCATGGGCGTTATTCATTATGCACTTTCGAGAATTGGATCACATCGGACATTAGACGGGGGGGGGGGGGGGGGGGGGGGGGGCGTGCTGGGAGGGTGGGGGGGAGGGAGACTGTATGTGTTAATGGTGATTATGTGTGATTCCTGATACCTTTTTTGTCATTTATTTATGTTAACATGCAAGCCAATGTCTGGGGTTTGGTGGGAGGATGGGATCATTGTTATTGATATGGGGATTGACATTACATTCGTTACTGATTGTTGTTAATTGTTGGGTGTAAATTTGGGGAGAAAATATGAAAAAGGAAGAGAATAAAAAAATATTTTTAAAAATGTGGGGAATGGGGCAAATATTTTCTACAAGTACAAGGAAAAGCCAATTAGAAGTAGGATAGGTAAGAATTTTCTGTGAAGAAAATCACAGGAAGTGGTCATTGTGGAAAACAGAGAAGGAAGAGGAAATGTGATTGATGGGGTCATTTTGTAGATGGATGATATGAAGAGTAAGATAAAAGGCGATGGCAAAATGATTCTTATTATTGAAAAGGCAGGGATCAAAAAATTAGGTAATTAGGCAGACATGATCAAGGTGCTTGTTAACCATAAGTGCAGAAATCCTTGGATGAGAAAAGAAAAACATTTCAGAAACCCTGGTGTAGAATGTGGAATCATCAGAGCAGATGCAGTAAGGACAGAAACAAAGAGAAAGGGATGGAATCTTCACGGAAAGGAAAGCTAAAAGCAGTGTACTCCCGAATATTATGGATTGGAGGGCTTATAATAGAGATTCATTGAAATTCCATTGTCGAATATTTAGAACCAAGTCAGAAATGAACCACAATAGTGAGGGATTTGGTGGAAATAGAAACAATGTAATTTAATTGTTTGGATTGTAGGAGGAACAGGAGCAACAGCAGTACAATCATTAGTGCAACAGAAGAAAACCTTATTGAAGATATCTGGATATGGCGGAAACAATTACATTTTAAGTATTCAGTCAAAGAAGATGATTAGATGGGAACCATGCAGGTCCCGATAGCAGCTCCCTTTGTGTATAGAACTTGGGTGAAAATCTAATGCTAAAGCAAAATACTGGAGATGCTGGAAATCTGATGTTAAAACAGAAAATGCTGGAAATACTCAGCAGGCCAGACAGCATCTGTGGAGAGAAATAGTTGACAATTCAGAACCTGGGTGAAATTCTACCCTCCTAGCCTTCGCATCTTGGAAATCGAACCCATCTATATTCACTTTCCACTGCCTGACCCTGCTGCTATCACCACTATTTTACTCTGTTCATAAGGGATTGTTCCCTGTGAGATGTCTTTGTTCACTCTCCCATTGCCCAGTCTTGGACGTGGGAATAAAGAGTACAATTTCAAGGTTGCAGATGCTACAAAATGTGCCGATAATACAGTAAATAGCCACAAACATAGCAGCAAACAACAAGAAAACATAGACCAATGAAATGGACTGGCTCGGAGCAGATGCAATTTATTGTAGATTTTTTCTAAATAAATTTAGAGAACCCAATTATTTTTTTCCAATTAAGGGGCAATTTAGCACGTCCAATCCACCTAGCCTGCAGATCTTTGGGTTGTGGGGTTGAGACCCACGCAGACACGGGGAGAATGAGCAAACTCCACACTGAAAGTGACCCGGGGCCGGGATTGAACTTGGGTCCTTGGTGCCGTGAAGCAGCAGTGCATCACTGCACCACAGTGCCGCCCCCAACAATTTATTGTAGATAAGTGGGAATTGAAATACTTTGGTAGAAACAACATGGAGGAGTAGTAGACTCGCACTGGTACTATTTGAGAGGGGATGCAGGAGCAGAGGAATGTGCAGGCTTATATTCAAAAATCTTAGAAAACGGTAAAACAAGTTGGTACGGCTGTATCGAATATTTGGCTTTGTAACTAAAGACATTGAATACATTAACAACAAAGTTATGCGAAACCATTATGGCTCCGGAGGAGTATTGTGCATTGTTCTGGGCACCACACTTTCGGAAGGATGTCAAATCCTGAAAATGGTACAGATAAGGTTAGCCAGGGCGATACCAAGGAAGAAAAAGTTCATTGATGTTGAGAAACTGGGATTTTTCTCCTTGAAGAGGAGAAGGTTAAGCGGAGAACTAATAGAGGCACCCAAAATTATTAAGAGCTTTGAAGAGCAAGTGGGATGAAACTTTCCTTTGAAAATTGGATTGGAAACCAAGGGTCAAAGATTTTTTAAAAAGGACTCGAGAGGAAGTGGGAAATATCAACACACAAATAAGATTTCTAAGTCTGGTAGCAAGCGGGAGTTGTCGCAAGCTTCCTGGCGCTCAACCCGACGAGGCTGGGAACGTTATTCGACGTTAATTGGTCCACTTAACGAGGCCTCACAGGCTTCATGGCTCAAATAAAGACTCGCCAGCTGATTCTCTGGGATCCCCT
The DNA here is from genome assembly GCF_902713615.1 of Scyliorhinus canicula. Classification (NCBI taxonomy): domain Eukaryota; kingdom Metazoa; phylum Chordata; class Chondrichthyes; order Carcharhiniformes; family Scyliorhinidae; genus Scyliorhinus; species Scyliorhinus canicula. The sequence goes on from NC_052147.1 coordinate 208,237,223, forward strand.
GCGAACAAGGCTGAGTAGCACTTAAACGACACTTGCACAGCCAACCTCACTCAGCTCGCAGCCATGGCACCCAGCAGACCAACCCTAAGATTTGGAGATATGGACCCGGCGAGCTTCCTAGATGCGGTGGAGGTTCCCCCGAGGGTCCCGGCAGGTGAGCCCCTGGGCAGCCAGTGCCATCTAGAATGAAGTGGTAGCGGCCATCAGTTCAGAAAGCGTGACCAGGAGAACTGACCTCCAGTGTCAAAAGAAGATCAATGACCTACACCGGGCAGCACAGGTGAGTTGACACCCCCCCCCCGCCCCAGGAGGCTTTTCCGCCCCCAAGCAAACATCCATCCCTCCCAACCCTCCATGAGGCCCCCAATCCTCCTTCACCACCCCATCACCACCACCACATGCGGCTAATGATGCCCTCTCTGTGTCCCTACAGGAGAAGCTCTCTCACAAATCCTCGTGAAAGGGCCCAGGCTGGCGGAGGGTACTGGACTTAAATTTTTTTATGACCTTCAAGGAACGGGACCTGTAGGTGACGGGGATGGCTGAGGACAGAGCGGTCACCATTGAGTTTGGCGCACACCGCAGAGGTGAGGATCCACCGGGCCCCATCCAGAGGACCTGTCCATCGTGAGTTGGTGATGCGGAGCTTGTCCCAGTCGTAGGTGGACATTGCCAAGGCACTGCAGAGAATGTCCCAATCACCGAGGAGCATCGCTGAGGGAATCAACACTGTGCTACAGACATCGGGGAACCGCCAGGGCTGGCAGAGCCAGATAGCAGCTGGGGCTCTAACCAGCTGCCCCTCCATTCAAAGGTTAACCTCAGGGCCCTATGGGCACCGAGCGGGAGGAGAGGTTGCACGGTGCCAACCTGGACCCGTCCTATGGGGTGGGGGTGGTGACCACCAGCTCCTCCGGGTTCCACACCTCTGATGAGGCCGCATCTCATGGTCAGCACATGAGACAGGGCGGCAAGGTTGTGCATGTGCCACCGACAAGTGCGCCGGGGCCCTCCTGCCTTAGTGGGCCGTCGCCAGGGGCATTGGAGGCCACGGGGCATGATAAGCAGCTGGCTGCCTTCACCTCCGATGTGCATCCTGGGGACGCACCTGGACAGAGCGGTAGAGCAAGGAAGGCTAAGGACGTTGAGGATTATTGAGGGCAACGGGAGGGGGAAGTGGGGGTAGCTAGGGGGTATGGGGAGGCTGAGGAGAGTGGGGCAGCACCATTGGGAGAGTGGGCATTGTTGGACACCTGTGATACATTAAAACCCTTGACCACAACCAGCTTCTCTCGCTTTCTTCCACAATTGGGGCCGACCTCCAAACCATTGGCCTATCTTTCCAAGCATCACCCCCTCCGCGCGCAGTTGGGTGTGAGTGAACACTCAGCAGACAGGCAAGGGTCAAACTATGGCATAGATTGAAGAGCACCAGCACTCAGCTCTCTGCAGGTTATCGTCACCCCTTCTGCCTAGACAGTGACTCGCTGATGGTGCCGACACAATCCCAGCACCCTTGAGTGATGTTACACATACCCTGGGAGGGTGGGGAATGGGGGTGGGGTGCTAGGGAAGGTAGTGATGGTGAACCACGCCACATCCTAAGTGAAGCGAGCGGGTATGAGGGCCTCTCTGGCCCTCCAGGATGTTGGGGTTGTGGGGTTGCCATGTAGGGTTACTGGGCTAAGGAAATAGGGTGGAGGTATGGGCTGAAGTAGGATGCTTTTCTAAGGGCCGGTGCAAACGCGGTGGGTCGAATGGACTCCTGCATTGTAAATTCTATGATTCTATCTGCATTGATGGGTTTTTTTTTAATTTAGAGTACCCAATTATTTTTTCCAATTAAGGGGCACTTTAGCTTGGCCAATCCACCTATCCTGCACATCTTTGGGTTTTGGGGGTGAGACCCACGCTGACACAGGGAGAATGTGCAAACTCCACTCCACACAGACAGTGACCCAGAGCCGGGATCGAACCCAGGTCTTCAGCAACATAGGCAATAGTGCTAACCACTGCACCACCATGCCACCCGTCTGCACTGATAGTTAATTGGTTTCCCCCTGCCAGTAAAGGTGGCATCCAATAGTTTTCATGCAAAAGACTATTTCCTGTCTATCTGCATACATATGATGGTGTTCGTCTATGTTCGCTGTAAGTGAAATCATAATAGTGGAAGTGTTTGACCATAAGGAGAAGATTGCTGTGGACTGGAGTAGCTGTCTAATTTAGCTTCTCATGAATGAAGCCCATTGTGGCTGTATCACAGTGTCGTGCACAGTAGCACAGTGATTATGTTACTGACTAGTAATCTAGAGGCTTGGGTTAATAATCTGGAGATGTGAGTTCAAATCCCACTGAATTTAAATTCAATTAATTAAATACATTTCAAATAAAAATATATTATCAGTAATAGTGGCCATGAAACTACCGGATTTTGGAAAAAGTATAACTGGTTCACTGATGGCCTTCAAGAATGGAAAGCTGACGCCTTCACTTGGCTTGGCCTCTATGTGACGCCAGACTGATGACAATGTGATTGATTCCAATTGTCCTTGAAAATGGCCTAGCAAACCATTCAGTTCTATGACCATAGTGGTTCAATAAGGTGGCTCACCACCACCTTCACAGGAGCAATTTGGGATGGGCAATATATGTGGGCTGTGCCAACTGTGTCAAATTCCATGAATAAATAACTTTTTTTTAAAAAGTTCTTATATGACAGCATTTGATATTGTCGATTCTAACTATGGTTCAACTAGTGCTAGTGAGTAAAGGGATAGGAGGATAGAGCAGATGAATTTGTGGCTGAAGTGGTGCAGGAGGAAGGGCTTTGGTTTCCTGGATCATTGCATCAGTTTCTGGGAAAGGTGGGACCTGCAAAAGTTGGACAGGTTGCACCTGAATCAGAGTGGGATCAACATCCTTGCAGGAAGGTTTGCTGGGGGGGGGGGGGGGGGGGGGGGGCGTTTAATTTGGCAGGGTTGGGTCACAGTGTGGATGTGTATAGGGGGGTGATGCAAAGCCAAATTTAGAAGAAAGAATAAATTAGTCTGGAAACCAGTTCAAAGAAAGACATGTTAAGGTACAAGGGAATAAGGCACGGCTGAATAGCACTTACAGGCGCCGGAATGTGGCGACTAGGGGCTTTTCACAGTAACTTCATTTGAAGCCTACTTGTGACAATAAGCGATTTTCATTTCATTTTGTTTCATTTCAAAGTGGCAACCTATCTGTGGAGCAGAAAGACGTAGGTGATCTAATAAATGAGCATTTTGCATCTGTGTTCGCTATGCAAAAGGACAATGTCAGTATAGAAAGCAGGGAAGGGGCTTGAAACTTAATTGAACAGATTATCATGGAGGAGGAGGTGTTAGCAGTTTTAGCAGGCTTAAAAGTGGATAAATTGCCTAGATGAGATAGAAACATAGAAAAAATAGGAGCCGGAGGAGGCCATTCGGCCCTTCAAGCCTGCTCCGCCATTCATTATGATCATGGCTGTTCATCCAACTCAATAGCCTAATCCCACTTTTCCCCCATATCTTTTGATCCTCTTCGCACTAAGTGCTTATCTAACTGTTTCTTGAAACCATACAATGTTTTGGACTCAACTATTTCCTGTGGTAATGAATTCTACAGGCTCACCACTCTTTAGGTGAAGAAATTTCTCCTCATCTCTGTCCTAAATGTCTACCCGTATCCTCAGACTGTGCCCCCTGGTTCTGGATAGACCCACCCTCAGGTACATCTTTCCTGCATCTATCCTGTCCAGTCCTGTTAGAATTTTATAGGTTTCTATGAGATCCCGCTTCATTCTTCTGAACTCCAGCGAATACAATCCTAACCAGTTCAATCTCTCCTCGTACGTCAGTCCTGCCATCCCAGGAATCAGTCTGGTAACCTTCGCCTCACTTCCTCTATAGTTAGAACACCCTTCCTGAGATAAGGAGACCAAAACTGCACACAATATTTCAGGTGCAGCCTCACCAAGGCTCTGTACAATTGCAGCAAGACATCCCTGCTCCTGTACTTGAATCCTCGCGCAATGAAGGCCAGCATACCATTTGTCTTCTTTATCGCTTGTTGCACCTGTATGCTTACCTTCAGTGACTGGTGTATGAGGACACACAGGTCTCGTTGCACGTTCCCCCTCCTAATTTATGGCCATTTAGATAATAGTCTGCCTTCTTGTTTTTGCAGCCAAAGTGGATGACCTCGCATTTATCCAAATCATACTGCATCTGCCATTCATTTGCCCATCACTCAATTTGTCCAAATCACACTGAAGGATCTCTGCATCTTCCTCACAGCTCACCCTCCCACCCAACTTGGTGTCATCTGCAAATATGGAGATATGACATACCGTTCCCTCCGTAAATCATTAATATAATTATGAATAGCTGGGGTCCTGTCACCAATCCCTGCGGTACTCGGTTAGTCACCGCCTACCAATTTGAAAAAGACACGTTCATTCCTACTCTTTGTTTCCTGTCTGCCAACCAGTTTTCTGTCCATCGCAATACACTTCCTCCAATCCCATGCGCTTTAAATTTACACGTTAATCTTTTATGCGGGACTTTGTTAAAAGCCTTCTGAAAGTCCAAATATACCACATCCACTGGCTCCCCTTCATCAATTCTACTAGTTACATCCTCGAATAATTCTAGTTGATTTGTCAAGCAAGGGCTTAAATGGTCGGTGCAGACACGATGGGCCGAATGGCCTCCTTCTGCATTGTATGTTCTATTATACATTGCCCTGTTTCTGACTGTAAGGGACATATTTGTCTTCACCAATCTTTTTCTCTTCATGTACCTATCAAAAGTTTTACAGTCCGTCTTTATGTTCCTGCAAGCTTACTTGCGTCCCCTATTTTCCCCTTCTTAATCAATCCCTTGGTCCTTCTTTGCTGAATTCTAAACAGCTCCCAATCCTCAGACTCTTGGAAAATTTATAAATCACTTCCTTGGATCGAATGCTATCCCCAATTTCCTTTGTAAACCATGGATTGACCACCTTTCCCATTTTATGTTTGTGCCAGACAGGAATAAACAATTGTTGCTTTTCCTCCATGCGCTCTTTAAATGTTTGCCATTGCCTATCCACTGTCATTCCTTTAAGTAACATTCCCCAATCGATCACAGCCAACTCATGCCTCATTTTATTGCAGTTTCCTTCAACTACTTCACTCTCCAGTTTGATGAAAACCCAAGGGGTCACGCATGACAAGATTGCCAATGGTTCCGCCATTGTGTGGCGCTGCTAGTCAAGGACAGTATTACGGTGGCGGAAAGGATGCTAGATGGAGACTCTTCTTCCGAGGTAGTATGGGCTGAGGTTAGAAACAGGAAAGGAGAGGTCACCCTGTTGGGAGTTTTCTATAGGCCACCTAATAGTTCTAGGGATGAAGAGGAAAGGATGGCGAAGATGATTCTGGAAAAGAGTGAAAGTAACAGGGTAGTTGTTATGGGAGACTTTAACTTTCCAAATATTGACTGGAAAAGAGGCGAGGCCACATTGGATTTGGTTTTGGGTAATGAACCAGGCCAGGTGTTAGATCTGGAGGTAGGTGAGCACTTTGGAAACAGTGACCATAATTCGGTGACCTTTACATTAGTGATGGAAAGGGATAAGTATACCCCGCAGGGCAAGAGTTATAGCTGGGGGAAGGGCAATTATGATGCCATTAGACATGACTTAGGATGTGTAGGTTGGAGAAGTAGGCTGCAAGGGTTGAGCACACTGGATATGTGGAGCTTGTTCAAGGAACAGCTATTGCGTGTTCTTGATAAGTACGTACCAGTCAGGCAGGGAGGAATGGGTAGAGCGAGGGAACCGTGGTTTACCAAAGAAGTGGAATCTCTTGTTAAGAGGAAGAAGGAGGCCTATGTGAAGATGAGGCGTGAAGTTTCAGTTGGGGCGCTTGATAGTTACAAGGAAGCGAGGAAGGATCTAAAGAGAGAGCTAAGACGAGCAAGGAGGGGACATGAGAAGTCTTTGGCAGGTAGGATCAAGGAAAACCCAAAAGCTTTCTATAGGTATGTCAAGAATAAAAGAATGACTAGGGTAAGAGTAGGGCCAGTCAAGGACAGTGGTGGGAAGTTGTGTGTGGAGGCTGAGGAGATAAGCGAGATACTAAATGAATACTTTTTGTCAGTATTCACTCAGGAAAAAGATAATGTTGTGGAGGAGAATGCTGAGACCCAGGCTATTAGAATAGATGGCATTGAGGTGCGTAGGGAAGAAGTGTTGGGAATTCTGGACAAGGTGAAAATAGATAAGTCCCCGGGGCCTGATGGGATTTATCCTAGGATTCTCTGGGAAGCCAGGGAAGAGATTGCTGAGCCTTTGGCTTTGATTTTTAGGTCATCATTGGCTACAGGAATAGTGCCAGAGGACTGGAGGATAGCAAATGTGGTCCCTTTGTTCAAGAAGGGGAGTAAAGATAACCCCGGTAACTATAGGCCGGTGAGCCTAACGTCTGTGGTGGGTAAGGTCTTGGAGAGGATTATAAAAGATACGATTTATAATCATCTAGATAGGAATAATATGATTAGGGATAGTCAGCATGGTTTTGTGAAGGGTAGGTCATGCCTCACAAACCTTATCGAGTTCTTTGAGAAGGTGACTGAACAGGTAGACGAGGGTTAGAGCAGTTGATGTGGTGTATATGGATTTCAGTAAAGCGTTTGATAAGGTTCCCCACGGTCGGCTATTGCAGAAAATACGGAGGCTGGGGATTGAGGGTGATTTAGAGATGTGGATCAGAAATTGGCTAGTTGAAAGAAGACAGAGGGTGGTGGTTGATGGCAAATGTTCAGAATGGAGTTCAGTTACGAGTGGCGTACCACAAGGATCTGTTCTGGGGCCGTTGCTGTTTGTCATTTTTATAAATGACCTAGAGGAGGGCACAGAAGGTTGGGTGAGTAAATTTGCAGACGACACTAAAGTCGGTGGAGTTGTAGACAGTGTGGAAGGATGTTGCAGGTTACAGAGGGACATAGATAAGCTGCAGAGCTGGGCTGAGAGGTGGCAAATGGAGTTTAATGTGGAGAAGTGTGAGGTGATTCACTTTGGAAAGAAAAACAGGAATGCGGAATATTTGGTTAATGGTACAATTCTTGGCAGTGTGGATGAGCAGAGGGATCTCGGTGTCCATGTACATAGATCCCTGAAAGTTGCCACCCAGGTTGATAGGGTTGTGAAGAAGGCCTATGGTGTGTTGGCCTTTATTGGTAGAGGGATTGAGTTCCGGAGCCATGAGGTCATGTTGCAGCTGTACAAAACTCTGGTACGGCCGCATTTGGAGAATTGCGTACAGTTCTGGTCGCCTCATTATAGGAAGGACGTGGAAGCTTTGGAACGGGTGCAGAGGAGATTTACCAGGATGTTGCCTGGTATGGAGGGAAAATCTTATGAGGAAAGGCTGATGGACTTGAGGTTGTTCTCGTTAGAGAGAAGAAGGTTAAGAGGTGACTTAATAGAGGCATACAAAATGATCAGAGGGTTAGATAGGGTGGACAGTGAGAGCCTTCTCCCGCGGATGGAGGTGGCTAGGATGAGGGGACATAGCCTTAAATTGAGGGGTAATAGATATAGGACAGACGTCAGAGGTAGGGTTTTTACACAAAGAGTGGTGAGGCCGTGGAATGCCCTACCTGCAACAGTAGTGAATTCGCCAACATTGAGGGCATTTAAAAGTTTATTGGATAAGCATATGGATGATAATGGCATAGTGTAGGTTAGATGGCCTTTAATTTTTGACTTCCCATGTCGGTGCAACATCGTGGGCCGAAGGGCCTGTACTGCGCTGTATCGTTCTATGTTCTATCACTACACAGTACCAAATCTAGGATGGCCTGTTCTGTAGTTGGCTCCTCAACATTTTGATCCAGAAAACCATCCCGCATACACTCCAGAAATTTCTCCTCTATGGTATTGTGGCTAATTTGATTTTCCCAATCTCTATGAAGATTAAAATCGCCCATAATTACAGTTGTTCCTTTACCGCATGCATCTCTAATTTACTATTTAATGCCATTTCCAACAATATCACTGCAGTTTGGGGGTTTACATATGACAGCCACTAACGTTTTTTGCCCCTTGCTGTTTCTCAGCACTGCCCATACAGATTCCGCATTGTCGGAGCTAATGTCCTCCCTCACTATTATGTTAATTTCCTCCTTAGCCAACAATGCAACCTCACCGCCTTTTCCTTTTTGTCTGTCTCTCCTAAATACTGAATAGCCCTGGACATTTAGTCCTCATCCCTGGTCACCCTGCAGCCGTGGCTCCGTAATCCCGACTATATCATATCCATTCACTAATTAATGCTCTGCAATAAATCCTAAGATGCTGTCCAAGGCAAGGGAAGGAATTGCAGGGGCTTTGACACAAATTTTCAAATCCTGTCTGGCCACAGGTGAGGTGTCAGAGGACTGTTGGAAAGCTGATGTGACACCATTATTCAAAAGGGAAGTAGGGAAAAAAAACGGGTAACTACAGGCCAGTGAGCCTAACATCAGTGGTCGGGAAATTACGGGGAAAAATTCTGACGAACAGAATTAATCTCCGCTCGGAGAGGCACAGATTAATAAAGGATCGGCAACATAGCTTTGTCGGGGGAGATGATGTCTAACAAGCCATTATTACATTTTTCAAGGAGGTGACTAGGTAGATGAGGGCACTGCAGTTAATGTAACTTTTGACAAAATCCCGCATGGGAGACTGATCAAGAAGGTAAGAGCTAATGGGATCCAGGGGAATTTGGCAAATTGGATCCAAAATTGGCTTAGTGGCAGGAGGCAGAGGGTGATGGTCAACGGTTGTTTTTGTGACTGGAAGCCTGAGCCAGTGGTGTACCGCAGAGATCGGTGCTGGGTCCCTTGCTGTTGGTAGTGCACATAAGTGATTTAGATGTGAATGTGGGGGGTATGGGTCAGTAAGTTTGCAGATGACACAAAAATTGTGGTAAATAGCAAGGGGGAAAGCCTTAGATGACAGGGTGGTATAGATGGGCAGGTCAGATGGGCAGAATAGTGGCAAATGGAATTTGACCCTGAAAACTGTAAAGTGATGCATCTTGGGAGGATGACCAAGACAAGGGGAATGCACAATGAACGATAGGACACCAGGAAGTACAGAGGATCAGAGGGACTATGGGGTGCATGTCCATAGATTCCTGAAGGCAGCAGGACAGGTAGATAAGGTGGTTAAGATGGCGTATGGATACTTGATTTTATTAGCCAAGGCATAGAATATAAGAGAAGTGAGGTTATGATGGGGCTGTATAAAACACTCATTAGGCCACAGCTGGAGTACTGTGCACAGTTCTAGCCGCCACACTATAAGAAGGATGTGATTGCATTTAAAAGGGGCTGAGGAGATTCACCAGGATGTTTCCTGGGCTGTAACGTTTCAACTATGAAGACTGGCGGGATAGTCTGGGGTTGTTTTCCTTTGAGCAGCGAAGGCTGGGAAAGGACCTCATTAAGGTGTACTGAATTATAAGGGACATAACTAAGGAAGATAGGAAGAAACGTTTCCCCTTAGTAGAGGCTTCGATCAGGGGGCATAGATTTCAGGTTATTGGCAGGAGGTTTACATAGAACATACAGTGCAGAAGAGGCCATTCAGCCCATCGGGTCTGCACTGACCCACTTAAGCCCTCACTTCCACCCTATCCCAATAACCCGCCTAAACTTTTTGGACACTAAGGGCAATTTGGCATGGCCAATCCACCTAACCGGCACGTCTTTGGACTGTGGGAGGAAACCGGAGCACCCGGAGGAAACCCACGCAGACACGGGGAGAACGTGTAGACTCTGCACAGACAGTGACCCAGCGGAGAATCGAACCTCGGACCCTGGCGCTGTGAAGTCACAGTGCTATCCACTTGTGCTACCGTGCTGGGCAAATGGGTTTCAGGGAAAACTTTTTCACCTAGAGGGTGGTGGGAATCTGGAACTCTCTGCCTGAAAAGACGGGAGTGTGGGAATCCTCACAACATTTAAGAAGCATTTAGATAAGCACTTGAAAAGCTATAGCATACAAGACCAAGTGCTGGAAAATGGGATCAGAGTAGAAAGATGTTTGATAGCAACGCAGACACGATGGGCTAAATGGCCTCTTTCTGTGCTGTAAAACTCCAGTTTGCTTTTTTACTATATTGAGATTTCCTACTGTCTGTTGAAGAGTCTCATAACTTATAAATTTCTTGTGTTTTGCTAACTAGATTTACATCAGTAAATGCTCCATGCCCAATGATTATTGAGTCCCTCCGTATTTCCACATTAATGTTTTGTCATATTCAATCTCCTGAAATTTGTAATTTTATTTAATGCTCACGTCCTTAATAACCACATCTACATGCCAAAGATATATACCTGCAGCACACATCAAAAACATTAATTGTTCTTACTTATGTTATATCTGGTATATTTACCTAAAGAAATGGTTGAATGCATTTATATATTGTACTATATTGACTATTTTTATCTAATTTTTAAACTTCAACAGACCATGTGTACAGATAAATCCTGGGAAGTATTACTGAGTCACGTAATCTGTGAACTGTCAAAAGGAAAGCTTTACTGTACAGGTGACGCAGATCAAGTAACAATGGTATGTACCATATGAACTTGCACATTTGACATTTTAAAGTAAATTTGATGAGGATCCTCCAATCAATTTTTTCTAAAATATTAGCCCTATTGCCTTGCTTCTACATTATTTACCTATTCCTTTAAATGAAAAAAAATGTTCAGTTTTATCACTAAGGGCAGCCCGGTGGCACAGTGGTTAGCATTGCTGCCTACAGCGCTGAGGACCTGGGTTCGAATCCCGGCCCTGGGTCACTGTCTGTGTGGAGTTTGCACATTCTCCCCGTGTCTGCGTGGGTTTTGCCCCCACACCCCAAAAGATGTGCAGAATAGGTGGATTGGCCACGCTAAATTGCCCCTTAATTGGAAAAGGTAATTGGGTACTCTAAATTAATTTTTTTTTAAAGTTTTATCACTAAATCTGTGGAGCCTAAGTTTTGGATCACCATATTGAAGCTGCTTCGTGTATTCCTGGTAACAGAGGGACAAATAGAACATTTAAACCTTGGAAGCAGTTTCCATAAGAGCCACAAGACTTTGTCACATAACGCTTATGAGGGAATGTAACTGATGACCTTGCACAGTCTTAGGAAGAGGAGAATGAGGCAGGACATTCTCAAGGTTTTTAAATGGAATAGAAATAGTTAATCTTACGCATATAAGTTAAACTGACTGTGTAATATAAAAAACAAAGATACAACCAGTAACGGGAACGTTTAGGATTGATGCCAGTAAGTCTTTATCAAAAGAATGACCAAAATCTGGAATAGTCTCCCAACAAGGATAATAGAGGCAGCAAAATGCTGTGATGGTAGATTGAATGGCGGATATATTTCTCTGAAAGGATAAATAAAATTAATCATCGTTTCCATAGCTGTATGTAGTGATCTGATGCATTATTTCAACACATCTTCCTGGCAACCTGTGCATTGTGCATGTAGTGTCGAGAAAAAATAAACTTTCTAGCTTTTGTCTTTCACAGTTGTGAAACCATGCCCTCTTGCTGCCTTGATGTCTCTATTTCAGATTTACAGTATGCCACTAAGTACCTGAGGTACCCTATAAACTGCCTCTAAGTTATTGTTCTACATATTTGAGGAATCCTGGCTTATCAAGTAGCTTCTTCATAGATTTTCCTTCGGAAACTTTCTCTCAATTTCAACTTTCATTTTGATCACATTCTATCCAAAATTTTTTAGACAATTGCAATCTAGTGATCGCTTCTCACAACTTTATTATTGCAGGCGTGATGCAACAGAAACATTTCTAAGTTCATATGTGGTGGGTTTTTCAGGGATCTTCCCACCGGCTTTGCCTGCGAGTTCCCCACTGCTATCCAATGACACTTTGTCACTTTATTGGGCCCTGGGGAGTTTCTCACCAGTTTAACCCACACTTAGGGCCCAATCCACCAGCTGCATTGCGATCTCGATGTACCGTGGTGCGGCTGGTGAGTGCCGGGAGAGGCCTCTTGCGAGCTTTCCGGCAGTCTTCACAACTCGCGGGATCCACCCAAATCCCACGAGGATCCCGCCCTTGAGCGGCATGTCAAACGGCGTGCGCTGATGTTGGTTTTAAACGACTTCAGCGAACTTACTCGGGATCCACTGCCTTGCAGGATCCACCGGCCTCCTTAATGAGGCCACAGCCGGGCGCTGTTCAGCACTGTCCCACACAAACGCGGAACAGGTGGAATGGCACCCAAGGGGTCTCTTGAGCACTTCCAGACCCCGGGGTGGTCAGGGACAGGGCAGAGTGGCTCTCTGGCCCTCTCTCTGGAATACGAGCACTGTGGCAGAGCCCAGCTGGCATATTGGCACTGCCACGGGTTGTCCTCATTGGGGGATGTGGGGTAGTGTCCATGTGTGTGGGGGGTGACATTGCCAGTGGGTAGTGGTGTGAGGGACCCACAAGCTCACTTAGAGATCGGGGCACCCTTTCAAAATGGCGGCCTGATCTCAGAGTTCAGCTCTCCAGTGCTAGAAAAAATTCTACAGCCCGATTCTCTGAAGAAATATCAAAGTTAATTTGTGGCGGGTTTTTAAGGGCGATTCCCGCCGACTCTACCAGCGAGTTCCCTACAGTTATTCAATGACTCTTAGTCACTTTTTTGGGCCCTGGGGAATTTCTCACCGGTTTAGCCCACACTCAGAATTTCTTTCACCCACCCAACCTCCCGGAGGCCCCTACTTACTTGCCCTGCACTCCCCACCCTTCAAAACCCCCTCCACCCTCATTTTGTGGGCATGGCCCCCAACGCCCCCTGACCCTTGGCAGTGCCACCCTGGCACTCTGGCAGAGCTACTGCTGGCTTGGCAGTGCTACCTGGGCACCTTGGTGCCAGCTGGGCAGTGCCACGGTGCCTGTGTTCCATGGGGAAGGCCAGGGAGCCACCCTGCATTTACTCTGACCATCCTGTGGTCTTCGGTAGCCCAGGAGACAGCCCGGATGCTGTTTCGTCTGGTCCACGCTTGTTTGGACCAGCACTGATCGGCACGCAGCTGCAGCCTCGGGGAGACTAAAGAATTAAGGGCAGCCACTGGATCCTGCACAGATAAGTCGTAAGTAGGTTTACGATCTAATTCCGTGAGCATCTTCTGGTGTTGCCCATTTGGGGCAGGGTTCCGACTCTGACGTCTCATGGGTCTTTGGAGAATCCCGAAGGTGCAAAGCCTGTCAGGAGGCTCACTGGAGGCCTTTCCCAGCATTTTCCGGCCACGTTAGGCTGGTGAGAGCCCAATGCGGCCGGAAATGTGCGCCCAATGTGGGCCAAACCAGTGAGAAACTCCCCAGACCAAAAAACTGACTTAAGTGTCATTGAATAGAGCTGGGGAACTTGCTGAGAGAGCAGGTGGGAAACACCTTGTAAAACCCACCACAAATTAGCTTGGAAATTCTTTGGGTGAATCACGCCCTTAGAATGTTTTCAAGGGCATGGCCACCGTCTGCTCCTGAGCTTTGGTATTGCCATCCTGGCACCTGGGCACCCTTGCACTGGCACCCAGGCAGTGCTCCTGCCAGCTTGGCAGTGTCAACGTGCGCCCTGGGAAGTGCCATGGTACTGCATTCCAGGAGGAGAGCCAGGGGGAACCTTGCAATATCCCTGACTACCCAAGGTGCTGCATTCCAGGGGGAGAGCCAGGTGGAACTTTGCACTATCCCTGACTACCCAGGGGACTGCAATAGCCTGGGAGACCCTCCAGGTGCCGTTCTGCCTGGTCCACGTTTGTGGGACCAGTGCTGAATGGCGCCCGGCTGCGGCCTCGCTGGGGAGGCCTGTAGATCCAGGGTACCTTCACCGGTCGGTTTAAAACTGACTTTGGCACCCGCCGATTAGTTGCTTCACAGGAGCGTTATCAGACAAAATGTGACACTGAACCACCTAAGGAGATATTAGAATAGGTGACCAAAATCTTGTTTCAAGAGGTAGTTTTTTTTTAATGGTTTTAAGCGAGGTAGGGAGATAATTCCATTGCTTAGCACATAGACAGCTGAAGCCATGGCCACCTTTGGTGAGGGAGAAGAAATTGGTCAGATTGGAGGAACACCAAGTTTTCATGGGAGGGCTAAATGCCATTAGAGATTGTGAGGGTAAAAGCCATGGAGTAATTTCAACATGTGAGTGAGAATGTTAAAATCAAGCATACTTGGGACAGTGAACCAAAATAGGTCATCAAGCACAAGGGCATTAGGTAAACAAGCGTGAGTTAGGATACATGCAGCAAAGTTTTGGGCGAGTTCAAGTTTATGTAGGGCGGAGGAGGATGGGAGGCTATCCAAGAAAGCATTGCAGCAGTCAAAATCATGAGGTAACAGGAGCATGGATGAGGTCTACAGCAGCAGATGGGCTGAGGCCAGTGTGGAGACAAGAGAAATTACAGGTGATATTTGCATTATTTTGTTAAATGAATTGATTAGAAAAAGTTAATGTAACTGCTCAAGAAAAATAACAGTAATGTATAATACATTTGAGTCTGAGTGGGCAGTGTTTGTGATTTAGTGTCTTTTGAGGGCTGGGATAAATATTTATACAACATATAGACTCAGTAAACATATCCACATTATCTCATGTAGAGGAAGCACATCATCTTTTCCATAAACTGTGATAACTCGGTCACAATGTTACGGTAAAGGCATCCACAGTTTCTAATAGCTTCATCCCGCAAGTAACAATAGCAAATTACTCGACTATATAATAAATTACACTCTGCGGCACTATTAAATGATTCACATGCGGCATAGAAAATAAATATAAAGACATAATCTTTAAAAAAAATTAAGCTTAATACAAATAGAGTCTGTTGAATATTTTTGAGTATGTTAATTTTTTTATTGGTAAGGGGGCAATTTTAATATGTTAGCCTCTGCTATGAGTTGGGAACTCAAACATAGAACACTACAGCGCAGTACGGGCCCTTCGGCCCTCGATGTTGCGCCGACCTGTGAAACCATCTGAAGCCTATCTGACCTATACTATTCCATTTTCATCCATATGTCTATCCAGTGACCACTTAAATGCCCTTAAAGTTGGCGAGTCTACTACTGTTGCAGGCAGGGCGTTCCACACCCCTACTACTCTCTGAGTAAAGAAACTGCCTCTGACATCTGTCCTTTATCTACCACCCCTCAATTTAAAGCTATGTCCCCTCGTGTTGGTCATCACCATCCGAGGAAAGAGACTCTCACTGTCCACCCTATCTAACCCTCTGACTATCTTATATGTCTCTATTAAGTCACCTCTCAGCCTTCTCCTCTCTAACGAAAACAACCTCAATTCCCTGAGCCTTTCCTCGTAAGACCTTCCCTCCATACCAGGCAACATCCTAGTAAATCTCCTCTGAACCCTTTCCAAAGCTTCCACATCCTTCCTATAATGTGGTGACCAGAACTGCACGCAGTACTCCAGGTGCGGCCGCACCAGAGTTATGTACAGCTGCAGCATGACCTTGTGGTTCCGAAACTCAATCCCCCTGCTTATAAAGGCTAGCACACCACATGCCTTCTTAACAGCCCTATTAACCTGGGTGGCAACTTTCAGGGATTTATGTACCTGGATGCCGAGATCTCTGTTCATCTACACCACCAAGAATCTTGCCATTCGCCCAGTACTCTGCATTCCTGTTACTCCTTCCAAAGTGAACCACCTCACACTTTTCCGCATTAAACTCCATCTGCCACCTCTCAGCCCACCTCTGCAGCTTACCTATGTCCCTCTGTATCCTATAACATCCTTCAGCACTATCCACAACTCCACCGACCTTCGTGTCATCTGCAAATTTACTAACCCATCCTTCTACACCCTCTTCCAGGTCATTTATAAAAATGACAAACAGCAGTGGCCCCAAAACAGATCCTTGCGGTACACCACTAGTAACTGAACTCCAGGATGAACATTTGCCATCAACCACCACCCTCTGTCTTCTTTCAGCTAGCCAATTACTGATCCAAACCGCTAAATCACCTTCAATCCCATACTTCCTTATTTTCTGCAATAGCCTACCGTGGGGAACCTTATCAAACGCCTTACTGAAATCCATTTACACCACATCAACAGCTTTACCCTGATCCACCTGTTTGGTCACCTTCTCAAAAAACTCAATAAGGTTTGTGAGGCATGACCTACCCTTCACAAAACCGTGTTGACTATCGCTAATCAACTTGTTCTTTTCAAGATGATTATAAACCCTATCTCTTATAACCTTTTCCAACATTTTACCCACAACCGAAGTAAGGCTCACAGGTCTATAATTACCAGGGTTGTCTCTACTCCCCTTCTTGAACAAGGGGACAACATTTGCTATCCTCCAGTCTTCCGGCACTATTCCTGTCGACAAAGACGACATAAAGATCAAGGCCAAAGGCTCTGCAATCTCCTCCCTTGCAGTAGGACTTCTAGAAAATCAAATAATATGGAGTTCACTAATTATAGTTTAATACTTTTTACGTTTTATGGCTACTATGAAACTTTTGATGAAATATAAAACCAGTGTTTAAATAACTCTAGCAAGATTAAAATTCTGCCATTCATTTAAAATTACCTAGAAATTGCTTGCTTTCTTTCAGAATTTGTGCTTTATTTTTAATTCATCAGCTTAGCACCAGTGCCTGGTCTCCTCAGTCCATTGAATACAGCATCCAGCAGTTCTGCCTGCCTTTCCTCAGGTCTACAAGCCTTCTTCAACACCACCTGTTTGGTGATGATCTTCCCAGTTGTCAGGTATCTCAACACACTTCTAATCAGCATGTGATGCGATATGCTATTTCATTACTAACCTTGACTTTAATAAATAAACATACGTATACTGTTACATGTAATCTGACAATAAGGTTCTTTAAAAATAAGGTCTCAGTGATTGTTTGCCATATTCATTTATTTTCCATTTAACATGACATTTCTATGTCCGGGTTCGATCCCGGCTCTGGGTCACTGTCCGTGTGGAGTTTGCACATTCTCCCCGTGTCTGCGTGGGTCTCACCCCTACAACTCATAGATGTGCAGGGTAGGTGAATTGGCCACACCAATATTCACTTTTCCACTGCCTTAGTTGTATCTACCATTTAGTGTGTAGTTTGTACTTTATAATTGACCACAATTAGCCTGTTACTTCATGTTTAACATCACTGATACCCTAACCACCTGCACTCTACTTGAGAATGTGGAGAATGGAGGATTTTAGGAATATTGTTTCTAAAAATTGTGGCAATTTAACGGTTAAAAGCCTGGGGTTGTAATGTGTTTGACTAAAGTGGCCATGTGTATAAAAAGAATTTTGTTTGCAGGGCCTGGGAGCCTTTAGGAGCCAGAAGATGAAATTGACCAGAGGGATGTGGTTTTCAGTTTGGGCTAATGCACTGTGGTTTGACTGGAGAAAGTCCCTGAGCGGTTGATATGCTTTCAACCTGGAGAGTTAAGTTGGTTTGCAACTTGGGAAGATTATATCATTGCTGGGTGGAGATGAGGGATGCAAAGGCATTTTGGAAAAGCTTTGGAGAAGAGTTGAAGTCTGATCTGTCTGACACTGAAACCACAATTCTCTCACTGGATAGTTAGGAAAACAGTAATAATATTTAAGCAGAGTAGTGTTGCCTGAGCACAAGGAAGAAGCTGAACAAGTCCCGAAAGACGTGCTGTTAGGTGAATTGGACATTCTGAATTCACCCGCTGTGTCCCCAAACAGGCGCCGGAGTGTGGCGACTGGGGACTTTTCACAGTAATTTCATTGCGGTGTTAATGTAAGCCTACTTGTGACTATAATAAGATTATTATTATTCTGCTTGCAGGCGTTGGTTTTGGCCCCTTTTACCTGAAATTTGGAGAATTTCAGTAGAAACGTTGTGTGGAGGGGGATAAGTTCTTCCTCGGATGGGCATGTCTGCAGGCTACCAAACTTGACAGAAGACAGTGAGAGCCCAGGCTAAAGTGTTAGAGGAGACTCGTGGCGCAGCATCAATTATAAAAATGGCAGAGGGGGAAGGGTCACTATCGACTGGAAAGCTGCAACTAGAATAGTTGATGACCTTCATTAAGGGTGAATTTTGGCAGCAGCATAAGGAAATGCAGAACGACTGGTCTAAGGCGATTGAGGGGGCAGTGCCACCTCTTCACGGGACCTTGGAACGGGTGGAGAAGAACCTAGAGGTGCAGACGACAATGATCCAGGAATTGGAGACGGTGGTGTCTGACCAGAGTGAGCAGATTGTGTCGTTAGAGGCGGAGATGGCGATCCTGGGTACATGTGTAAGACACTGCGAGCAAAGATGGAGGATGAGGAAAATAGATCCAAGCCTTCCAGAGAGAGTGGAGGGATCAAGCGCAACGGGCTATGTCGCGATTATGCTGGCCAGGTTGGTGGAATAGAAGGTGTTGGACAAGGCTCTGGAGGTGGAATGGGCCCATAAGTCCATGAGGCAGAGGCCAAGAGTGGGGATGGTGATTGTGCACATCCAGAAGTTCCAGGACGAAGAAAAGATTCTGAGGTGGGCGCAGCGTTCGGGACTGCAAGTGGGAAGGAATCCGAACCCGGATCTATCAGGACATTGGAGGCGGAGCTGGCCAGGAGACGGGCGGGATTTAACAAGGCCAAGGCAGTGCTGTATCGGCGTCAGATTCGATTTGGGATGATGCACCCAGGCAGATTTGGGGTAACTTTCGAGGGCCGGGAATATTACTTTTGGATGCTGGAGGGGGAGAATTACTTTATTGAGGAACAGAAGCTGGGGGAGGGCTGAGGGGAGAACTTGGATGGAAGTGTTATCTCTGCGAAAGTTTGTTATCTGTTTCTGTTTGCTGACTGGAAAAAGTTGTATGGGGGGTGGTTGCATCCCCTCACCCCTGTTTTTGTGTGTTGTTTGGGTTTTATGTATCTTTTGCATTTTTTATTGTTGGTCCATTTTGTCTTTCTTGTATTTTGGTATTTTCGTACGGAAGTTTAATTACTGTTTGTTTTAGATGGGGCTCTTCGGTGTTGGGGTATAGTGTTTATTTTTAATGCACTCTGTGGTTATGCTCGGTGCAGGGCATAAGGGGTTGATGTGGGCACGGGTGGGGCGGCTCGAGAATGCTCTGTAGGGGACCCATGTTGGGATGATGCTTATGGTGGGTGGAGTGCGGGGTATGGAAGGGCCAGGGATGAAATTCGAAGAAGAAGGGGGGGGGTGCCTGTCAGATGGAGGTGTGGGGGATGGTGGGTTTTTGGGAAGGCCTTCGGGTGGGAGGGCTGCGGTGATAGCAGGGAATGCTAGTGAAGTAGGATGGGAGGGCTGCGGTGGTTAGCCTGTGGGGAGGGTTGGGGGCGGGAGATGGGGGGGGCAGCAACGAGGCAGTTATAGAGAATGAGTTTCATCATGGACGGGGTGGAGGGCCATCCTGGATGGACCCGATCCAGAGTGGGGTTGGGGACGGAGCTTGAGGGTGATGATAACGGTCTCTAGGGAGGAGGGGAGGCAGAAGCCTCTGGTGAGAATCATGACATGGTATGTCCACGGGCAAAATGGGCTGGTAAAATGATCCCGGGTGTTCGCGCACTTTAAGGGCGAGATTCTCCGCAAATGCGGAGAATCGTAAAGGCTGCCGTGGGACAGGCCGTGACCCACAGCAGCCTTCACGCCCACTTCCGGGGCCGATTCTCCCCCCCGGGCGGGGCTAGGAGCGCGGCCCCGTGCGTCACGACCGTCGTCAAGGCCACACGTCAAGCGTCACGCCGGCTGACGTGGCCGATGATGTCAGCTGCGCATGCGCAGGTTGGACAACGCCAATCCACGCATGCGCAGTTGGCGTCTTTTCCCTCAGCCGCCCCGCATGACGCGACGGCTTGATCTTGCGGGGCGGCGGAGGGAAAAGAGTGCGTCCGTTACAGACGCACGGCCCGCGATCGGTGGGCACCGATCGTGGGCCTATGCCCCCCTTGGCACGGCCATGGTACTGCCGTGCCAATCGGGCCCCCAGATGCCCCAAACGGGCATCTGCCGCCCGTTTCACGACGACAGCGAGCAGGTGTGTTTGCTGCCATGTTGAAATGGGCGTGAAGGCTCGGCCCATCGGCCTCAGAGAATCGCCGCTCGCCGTAAAAAACGCGAGCGGTGATTCGTGGCGTGGGTCGGGTGAGAGGTGGGGAGAATAGCGGAAGGGTATGAAAAATGTCGGGAGGCCCTCCCGCTATTCTCCCACCCTGCGTGGGGGGCCGAGAATCGCGCCCTAAGTGTTCGAGAGCAGAGGTGATTTTCTTGCAGCAAATGCATCCCCAAGTGAATGATAAGATGAGGTTGAGGAAGGGTATGGCAAGTTTTCGACTCGGGGTTTGACCCGAAGTCAAGGGGGGTTGCCATGTTGTGGAGCACGAAAACCGGGTTTGCGGGATCCGGCGGGGAGTTTTGTGATGGTGGGTGGGGTGCTGGTGAGCACTCCGGTGGTGTTGGTGAATGTATATGTACCTAATTGGGATGATTTATGAAATGACTTGGGGGAAATCCCGGTCTTGGACCCTCACTAGCTTATTATGGGGGGGATTTAAATTGTGTATTGGAGCCGAGGGTAGATAGGTCGAGCCCTAAGTCAATGGGGCGATTGAGAATTGCACTAGAGCTGGGAGCATACATGGAGAGGATAGAGATGATGGATTCGTGGAGGTTTGGGCACCCGGGAGAGAGCGTATATTCCTTCTTCTCGCATGTGTATCGAGTTTATTCTAAGATTGACATTTTTGTGGGGAGCCGGGCAGTGTTGATGGGGATGGAAGGTGCGGAGTATATGGGAATAATGATTTTGGACCATGCTCCGCACTTTCTAGGCTTGAGACTTCGATCAAGTCAGGTGCAGAGACCGGGGTGATGGTCAGATTCGGGGTTTTTGGCCAACAAGGAGTTCTGTGGGAAGGTGACAGTAGTGATCAAGAATTATGTTGAACTCAATCAGAATGGGGAAGTATTGGCAGCCAAGTTTTGGGAGGCCCTGAAAGCAGGGAGAAATTATTTTGTTCAAAGCCCATAAGGACAGGTTGAGGAGGGAGGAGCATCGGCGACTGCTGGACGAGATAGTAGTGGTGGATAGGAGGTATTCTGTGGTCCCCAAGAAGAAGTTGTTGGCAGAAAAAAAGAACTTGCGATTGATGATGAGTAGGGCGGTGGGTCAGCTGTGGTGGGCGGTATGCGTATGGGGAGAAGGCAAGTTGCATGCTGGCCTACCAGCTGCAGCAGCAGGCAGCGGCAAATAAATTCTTCAGATGAGGGCGGATGGCGCGGGGGCCGGATGGCTTTCCAGTGGAATGTTATAAGCAGTTCACGACAGAGTTTGGCCCCACCACCTTTTGGACATGTTTAGTGAAGCGGTGGAAAAGGGGGTGTTGCCGGCTATGTTGGCACAGGCTTTGATTTTGCTGATCCCGAAATAGCGGAACGTTTCATTGGAGTGTGGGTACTATAGGCCCATCTTGCTGCTAAATACAGCCTTGAAAGTCTTGGCAAAGGTATTGGCGAGAAGGGGTGTGTACCGGAGGTGTTTTCAGAGGGCCAAACGGGCTTTGTGAAGGGGAAGCAGTTCTCTTGTAATATTAAGAGGTTGTTGAACATAATTACGACCCCATCAGGGGGACCAGTGCCAGTGGTGATAGAGCCCATGGATGCGGAGAAGGTTTTTGAGCGGGTAGAATGGAGGTATCTGTTTGAGATTTTGGGGAGGTTTGAGTTTGGGTCGGGGTTTGTGATGTGGTTCCAGTTGTTGTTAGCGTCCCCCGTGGCAACTGTGCGAACGAATGAGACAAACTTTGGATATTTTGGGTTGTATAAGTGGACTAGACAGGGGTGGCCACTGTTGTGTTTGCATTGACGACTAAGCCCTTGACGATGGCACTTCGGGCCTCGGTTGTGTGGCAGGGGATTGTGAGTGGCAGCAGGGAGCACTGAGTGTCGTTGTATGCCGATGACCTGTTGTTGTTCATGTTGAACCCATTGGAAAGTATGGAAAGAATCATGAGCTTGCAGCAGGGGTTTAGGGCTTTTTGGGGTTATAAATTGAATTGTAGGGAAAAGTGAGGTGTTTCCAGTGAATGTTGCAGGAGGTTGGGGGGGGGGGGGGGGGGGGGAGGGGGGTGCGAACAAAGAAAGGTATAGCACAGGAACAGGCCCTTAGGCCCTCCAAGTTTGCGCCGACAATGCTACCCATCTAAACTAAAACCTTTTACACTTCTGGGGGGCGTATCCCTCTGTCCCCATGCTATTCATATATTTGTAAAGCCACCCCTTAAACGTCACTATCGTACCTGCTTCCACCGACTCCTCAGGCAGCAAGTTCGAGGTACCCACTACCCTCTGTGTAAAAAAAGTTACCTCAGAGATCTCCTCTAAACTTTACCCCTTGGACCTTAATCCTATGTCCCCTAGTAATTGACTCTTCAACCCTGGGAAAAAGCATCTGACTATTCACTTGTGCACCACCTTAAGTCATATCAAACTCATTCTTGCACAGGAGGAGATTGAGGTCACTCACAGCAAACCCTCAATCCGCATTACCTCACTCCAAAGTCCCCATCCTATCTCACATTCGCATGGACTATGTCCATGCACGTCATAATTTTGTAGACATCTATCAGGTCGCCCCTCAACCTCCGTCATTCCAGTGAGAACAAACCGAGTTTATACGACTTCTCTTCATAGCTAATGCCCTTCATACCAGGCAACATCATGGTAAACCTCTTCTGTATCCTCTCCAAGGCTCAACATCCTACTGGTAGTGTGGCAACCAGAATTGAACACTATATTCCAAGTGTTCACTATACAGCTACAGCATGACTTGCCAATTTTTATACTCAATCCCTCGTCCGATGGAGGCAAGCATTCCGTATGCCTTCTGAACTACCTTCTCCACCTGCATTGCCATTTTCAGTGACCTATGGACCTGTACACCCAGATCCTTCTGCCTGTCAATAAAGGGTTCTGTCATTTACTGTATATTTCCCAACTATTATTCCCACCTTCCAAAATGTATTACCTTACATTTGTCCTGATTAAACTCCATCTGCCATCTCTCTGCCCAAGGCTCCAACCAATCTAAATCCTGCTGTATACTCTAATAGTCCTCATCACTATCCGCAATTCCACCAACCTTTGTGTCGCCCACAAACATACTAATCAGACCAGTTACATTTTCCTCCACTATATATATATATATATATATATATATGTTTTTGTATTACAAATGGCAACGGTCCCAGTACTGATCCCTGTGGAACACCACTAGTCACAGCCCTCCATTCAGAAAAGCAGCCTTCCATTGCTACTCTCTGCCTTCTATGACCTAGCCAGTTTTGTATCTATCTTGCCAGCTCACATCTGATCCCGTGTGACTTCACCTTCTGTATCAGTCTGCCATGAGGGACCTTGTCAAAGGCCTTACTGAAGCCCATGTACCTGGGGGCTCTGCCATTTAAGGTGGCAAGGGAGCAGTTTCAGTACCTGGGGTTCCAGGTAACACACTGGTAGGCCACAATGCTTAAGTGGAACCTGACCATGTTGGTGGAGGAGATCAAGGGAGACCTTAAGAGGTGGGATACGCTGCATCTGACATTGGCAGGGAGCGTGCAGGTGGTGAAGTTGAACCTGCTGCCAAGATTTCTGTTGGTGTTTCAGTCCCTCTTGATTTTTCTCCCCAAGGCCTTTTTTCAGAGGGCAAAAGTGCTAATTTTGGAATTTGTGTGGGCAAGGAAGATGCCACGGGTGAAGAGGGCTTTGTTGCAGAGGCGGGAAGGGGGGTTGGCGCCCCTGAACATGTTGCATTACTATTGGGCAGCAAATGTGGAGATTTGTGAGGCAATAGAGGGGATAGGGTCTGGGTCAGGTTAGGAGAGGAGTCGTGTAAGGGTACGCCACTGAGGGCTCTGATGACAGCCCTGTTCCCGCTCGCTCCGAGGAAGTATATGGGGAGTCCGGTGGCGGAGAAGTCTACAAAAATCTGGAACCAGCTGAGGAGGCACTTTAAACTGGGTCACATGTTGGTGCTGACGCCATTGTGTGACAATCATAGATTCAAGCGGGGGGGGGGGGGGGATTGGATGGGATGTATAGGCGGTAGAGGGTTGGGACGGGTGAGGGACATGTTTCCGGAGCTGGGCTAGAGAGGCTGCGGGAGAGGTTTAAGTTCCCACTGGGAAGTGAGTTGAGGTGCTGGCAGGTGCAGAGCTTTTCACATGGGAAGCTGCCTTTGTTACCTCAGGTACTGGAGTATACGCTTCGATAGTTGCTCCCGGATGAGATGGGGGATGGCAGGATTGGAGATAAATATGGGTGGTTGGGAGAGCAGGCCAAGACAGTAGTGAAGAGGATCAAGTAGAAGTGGGAGGAGTTGGGGAGGGAAATAGAATGGGGACTTTGGAGTGAGATAATGCAGACTGAGGTTTTGCAGTGAGTGAACTCAATCTCCTGTGCAAGAATGAGTTTGATACGACTTAAGGTGGTGCACAAGATCCACATGACTCGGGCCTGGATGAATGTGTTTTTTCCAGGGTTAGCAGACGGGTGTGAGAAGTGTGGGAGAGCTGGCAAATCACACTTGTATGTTCTGGGGGTTGGAGGAGTTGGAGAACTTTTGGCAGGCGGTGTTTGGGACCCTATCAAGGATTGTAGAAGTTGAGGTGAAGCTGGACCCTATGGTGGCAATCTTTCGGGTGTCGGGGCTGCTGAAGGGGAAGGAGTCAAAGGGGAACAATGTCGTGGCCTTTGCCTCTCTGATTGCCCACCAACAGATACTTTTGAATCGGCTACACCACCAGGGGTCGCGGCACGGCTGGGGGATCTGTACGAATTTCTCAGGTTGGAGAAAATCAAACTTGCCTTAAGGGAGTCAGAGGAGAGCTTTGAGGAATGATGGAGGCTCTTCATGGCTA
Source organism: Scyliorhinus canicula (assembly GCF_902713615.1). Classification (NCBI taxonomy): domain Eukaryota; kingdom Metazoa; phylum Chordata; class Chondrichthyes; order Carcharhiniformes; family Scyliorhinidae; genus Scyliorhinus; species Scyliorhinus canicula. The sequence goes on from NC_052147.1 coordinate 208,262,193, forward strand.
TATTTGAGAAACTGTTGTGGGGAGGGGGTTAAAAGGGGGAAAAATGTACAAACTGTATACTTTGGTTGGATGTTAAGCTTTAGTTATTTTGTTGAATGTGTTTGGAATAAAATATCTTTTTTTTAAAAAGATGGATTGAGAGATGTACATTTCTTCTTGTTTAATGGGAAATGGAATAGTAGTGTTTCAGGGGTAATTGTAAGCTGGTCTTTTCGGTTGTGAAGTTATAATAATCTTTATTGTTGTCACACTAGGCTTACATTAACACTGCAGTAAAGTTATTGCGAAGTTAAAGAGTTTAATATTGTATTCCTAATAAAGTTTTGTTTTAAATATACCAAATCCCTATTTCTTCATGCAATCACTCCTAGAGTGAATCATTCTTTCCGCAAAGTCTTACTAATAAACTCAAATATTGGGGCTGCAAGCCAGTATCCTAGTCACTGTTGGGGTCAGGTCTGGGGGATCGTAATATCACCCAAGATGATAGTGTTTGCTATGTTTGTCTCCTAATAAGTAAAATTAATTTTGTTTTAAACTGTGAGACTCCAGAAGATGCGACCAGTTCCACAGAATAATGTAGGTGAATGCTGACAGTTTCACCATTATTTTGCCATGGTCCAATTGACCTATGCTGTCATGTGTGGAACATGGACAATGTTGGGATCTGATTAGTGTGTTTAAAACTACTTTCACAGAACCGGAGATTAACAGTAACATTTTAAAACTGGTAGCAGTTCATATTTCTTTTCTCAGTCAGAATCCAGCATTACTACCTATTTCGGAAAATTGATGTTCTAAATGGAAAGTATTACAGGATCTACTGATGTCAATTAGACAATCATAAATTGTTAACTGTTGAGTTTTTCTTTTCTTTATTGCAATAATCATACTCCTGGTGTTGAATTGGTACGCTTCTTTGTTAGCAGGGAAAAATATGGTATCAACAGGAAAGCCAGAAAGCACAGTTAGAGAAAGCTGTAATATAATTAGACTATAGTTTGAATCTCATTTACAAGCCACTTGAGTCCAGCATTGGTACACATTTCAAAGCAGTGCAGGCTATATTGTTTTCAAAACCCTTAATATATCTAAAGCAGGAATATTTTTTTTTAATGTTGCTGTGTGCGTTTTGGAAAATTAGAAGAAACAATCTGCTTGACACATTAGTAGGTTGTTGTAAATCCTGTGGATTCCTGGTAATACCAACTGCACTGTTTAAAACTGTGTCAATCTGTAAATTTTAAGTTTCCCTATGTTTTTTCTGCATATTCTCACCAAATTTAAAAGTTTGGATCCAGGGTTTTATTGTTACGAAAATATACAATCACCTGTGAACTGGAGTAAGATTTGACAAGCACGTAAACACTTCCGGCAGAATTCTCTGATATTGAGACTAAGTTCAATGCCAGATGGCTTCAGTGACACCTTTCCCCTGGCCAGAATGGGGGGCTGCAGTACCATATTCAGCACTTGGAATATCATTAATTATGCACAGGCAAGTTCCCCTCCAACTATCCTGATTAGCCGGCGGTAGATTTGTCATCTGATGAGGGTCCCAGTGTCATATTTAAATATTGGGCCAGCACATTCTTACCACTCTCTCCAGTCCACCTATCTTTACCAAACCATGCAGGATATCAGATACCCAGAGGGAAATGGCTCGTCACCTCAAGAGGAAGAGTATTCTTGGAGTCAACAAACTCTCTTCTTACATTCCCCCCCCATCCTCCATTCTCCACTTGGACCTCTACCCATTGCATCTGGAGTCTTCATCCATCCTCTTTCAGTAAACAATGTGATATCCCTTTGACTTCCCTTGCTTGTGAGCTTTTCATGCAGTAATGCCAGGGTCAAACTTCCCTCTGCCTCCATTGTTCATCTTTTTCTTTCTTGCCCCGCCCCTCTGCCTGCCAACGTGGCCCCTCGCCCTTCCCCCATCCCAACCTTGCACAGTCCTATTTCCACATTGACCCCCTTGCCGTCATCAAGCCACTCTCCCTTGCCTCACCTTCCACTCCACCCTTGGTCAAACCTGGACCTTTGTTGCAATGGATGCATGAGTCCTGCAGAACAGTGCTGTCCAAATAGACACTGGTTTGTAGTACCAGAGGGAAGAAGGAGACCCCTGTACACGCCAATCATAGGCGCTGTGCTGATCCAACTAGTTGACACAGAAGGGTCCATGGGTCTAGCAGCACAGAGCTGTCCGCGAAGACCAGCTCGTCATGGCAATGGCATGCAGGAACATGTCTGTCCTGGCAGAGTGATACATGGCACATTATGAACAGCACAGCACTATGGCAGCATTGCGCACACCTCGAAGTCTCTTGCCAACTGCGGACCGCCTTGTGCACGGCACTCATTAGCAATCAGGTTTGACACCAATGTGATTTCCCACTGGCGTGAATCTTCCAAGATCTTCTGAGTTTGGAAGGCCTGAAAGAACACCGGCGAGTGGCAATTTTAATGAGAATTCATGAGATGTAAATGAATGCAAATGCCATCCAAGCCGCCATTGGGAGAATTACAATGTGATTTTACACTGACGAGTTTCCAATTTTTTTTGGTTCCCACTAGATTCTGCCTGCCACCAAATATACCACTGGAGTGATGGGAAAATTCTGCCGTTAGCCTCCCATTTAAAGATAATTCTCTGTCTATTAACCTGAGGTCAAATTAAGAATAATGGCAACCTGACCATGAAAATATAACTTCTAATCAGGTTCAGATGATATTCTCAGCAAAATCTGGTTTACAGCAAATATCTGAACATCCAATTACTGTCACAGGACATACTTAGTGGTAATTGTTTGGCAAGCGTGTTTTATCTTGTGTTTATTTTGTGTCACAGCTCTCTGTGTGGACACAAACTATTCATATACTAAAGGCTTGTGTAATCGTTTGCTGTTGATGACCAAGAAACTTTGAATGAGTGAATATTTAGTGACTTAGTAAATGACATTATCAGATACATTAAACCTATTTCCAGCTCAAATAATCATGTACAAGTAAATTCCTAAAATAGTATTTACTTCTTAATGCTTTATCTATGTTTTCCCTTTTGAGTAATCTTCAAAATATTTTACCAGATAATATTACCTTTGTTTCAATAGAATAACAAAAAAAGTAATATGACACAAAATATACATAATTTATTTTTATTTAAAATATTTTACTAACCTTTTGTATAATTATGAAACATGTAAAGCATGTCAGAATATTTTGTGAATGATTGGAATGTCAATTGTCCTATTTGTCTACTCATTTTCTATTAGCAGTACATCATCATCATCATGAAATCATGCTGCCAGGAAAGTGTCATGTCTGCATTTAATGACTGTTGCCAGATTAATGTGTTTTATAGTTTATTGCCTCAGCAATTTATTATAACAGATGGTCTGTGTAAAAATGACTTTTTTCCTCCTCATTTATAAGCGAACAGAAGAAGAATTTGGGATGCTTGCCAACTACCTTGGGTTACTGTCACCCTCTCTTCAGTCAAGTGATGAGGTCAATAGTTCCTCCTGCCTTGAATGGCCAATAGCTGCTCCAAGTATTATATCTCAGTGGTGCTTGGAAGTAACAACTTCTGCAGAAAGTCACTCAGAACAAGTAACGGTAAGATTAACTGTTGTGCTTTTCATAGCAAATCTACTTTGTAATATATTTCATAATTGTTTATTTTCATCTTTTGATTTTTATGCCAAATACTTGACTCTAAATTCCAGCTGAAAATCATCTGCTTTATACTCAAGCTGCCAGACGACATGCTTGTTAAATTCTTCTGTTACTACTTAAGTGACTCAAGGGAGTTCAATTCCGAAAGGAACACCAAACATTATTGTAAATGATGACTTTTCCCAGGGAAGTTGAGAGCAGCTGGTTAAGATAATTACTGATCTTCATTTCTGAAGACCTTTGGTCTAACATAGCCCAGAGGAAGAAGAATAGGAGAGTGTGAAAAATTACACACACAGTGCTCATAAAGTATCATTGTTGTTTCCTGTTTCAGTTCTAATAGTCTATAAAATGTAGAAAGGAAAGCGTGTAAAGTGAAATCTTTGCTGATTATTTGGTATATTTATAAGCTGATAAGTTTTATAACATGTATCCCTCCTCCCCAGAGTCAGAGAAATCAGAAATAGTAAATTATATTGTCTTTAACTCTCCAAATTGAGTATTTAAATAAAGGTAATCTCACCTTCAACCCATGCATGCAAGTGCAAATGTTTGGACAGATCTTCATCAATGCAGGTCTGGTTCTGAATTATTTATTTATGAATATGTACACAGTGTCAAATGAATGAATATAGCTATTCAGTTTTGCCATTTTCAGCTGAGTTCAGATATCTAATTTTCCTGCTAAAATATGTATTCATATGAACCTTTGAGAGAGTTGCTTTTTTAAATGCAAAACTCCTGAAACATTGATCTTTTAGATCTATTAGATGAAGTTGCTTAAGAGCTAAAAACTATATTGTCTTAGCATTCACAAGGCAGTAAATCATTGAACATTGGTCACCCCAGTTTCAAATCAATTGATGAAGGAGCTACAATAGGCAGTGAATAAAATCAGTCTTGATTGAGCAGTCCAAATGGATTAGCTTGGCTTTCACATGGTGTGATGGGGAATGTACGAAAAAACTAGCACAGCTGACATTTAAGTAAATGAAAGATCTTAACAGCTGGAGCAGTAGCAGATGCTGTATCAACATGAAAAGTGATGGCTGCGGGAGAACATACATTATTTCAAAAATCACTTATAAAATGCTTCGAAATGTGATGAAAATTGATGCACTGCTTAAGTATTAAAATGCAATATGCAGCCATTTTTAAAGTGCAAAATTTGCAAGCCATTAAATATAGCTTTTTCAAAGTTTTGAATTGTTGGAACAAAAACCGTGCACTGTTTCATTTTAAGCACTATTTATGTCACATTTCTTTTCTAATGTAAAAAAATTGTTGAAAAAGTCAAATTTGGGATTACCAATTTTCAAAAGAACAACCAAGCCATCAATTCCTCAAAAATTACTTTAACCCTCTCTTTCTCTTCTTCTGTCTCAGAGGTAGTCCCTCCTAGCCTACCAGCCCCATAAAGATACTCTGGGAAGAATTTAATGCCTCCACCAACAGAGCTGAGTTCTGAGGAAGGGGGGTTGTGGGGTGGGGCCCCATCACCTCCCAACACCCCCCATCAATGTCTTGGCAGCTCTCGGGAGGCCGGGATTTCCACTCCACTGGGGGTAGTCCTGTAATTAAAGGTCACCTGTGGAACCCAGCATCCTGGGAGCAGGCTTCCCATTTCCAGTTAGCCACTAAATTCCCTCAGGGCATCTAGACAGCAGGTCAACAGGGGGGTGTTGCCAGTTTTGGTTGTAGAAGTTAGGAGACCCCACCAGCCACATTACAGCCCACCACCCTCTGATTCCCTGTAGCTTCCTTTTCCAAGTTCATGTAATTTCTCTCCCTTTTTTCCCCCATTAGACACCAACACTTTCCTTCCTCTGAGAGTTAAGACAGCTACTTTTTCCTTTCTCAGTTCCTGATTTATCTCACCCTCAGCCTATCTGACATTTTTCACTTCCCTACTCCTTTTCCTCCCCCCACCAACCCAGTTTCCTGGCACCCATGATGACCAAGCTGTGGCTTCCTGAATGATTATGTCGAAGTAGACAAAAAGAAACACAAAACATTAGTACCCAAGCTGGGCTATGGTTATATTGTGCAGTCTTCTGCACCAATGCATGTAGTATGCTGCACTAAAATAAATGTAAGTACCTGCATAGTTGACCATCATAAGCTAAATGCTGTACCATTGTGCAAAATACAATAATCTTTTCATTCATGTTTATGATTATTACATAGACTTGTTTGTAACCTAAATATTGCTTTTCTAGCTTGCCAACTTTACTTCAGTTTCAATGTACCCATAAATAGTTGTAGCAAGCTTATACTCACCCCAGAATGGTGAGTATAACAAGCCTAAAAATTCTAATTCGATCTAGTTGGGCATCGTTGACCTTCCATCAGCACAATATTATACCAGGTGCTCAACATAATTAGTTGATTTGAAGAACTCCTTGGTGTGGACACCATAAAAGGGTCCTCAGAAGACTTTTTATAAGCATATAAATAGTAGAACGATATTTTGAAGGGTGGGTTTGATTATGAACCAAAAAGGCGATCCTGGAGAGCAGAGGCCATGGTTGAATGCTAAAGAAGTACTTTACATCTGTCGGAGAAAAGCATGCTGCTATTCTCTCAGAAAAATAGGAGGTAATAGAGATATCGATGAAAGAAGGGACTTCAAAAGTTGACAGTGCTCAAGGTAGAAAAATAACTCATCCAGATGGGATGTATCCTATATCACTGGAGAAAGTAAGGGTGGAAATTGCAGAGACTCTTTCTACTTCTAATCCTCACCAGATATGGGAGTGGTGAGTGGTGCCAGAAGATTGGAAGATTTCAAATATTACACCTCTGTAATAGGGGGTGGGGGAAGAGAGATCAACACAGCAACTAAAGATCAGTCGAACGAGAGTCATGGGGAATCTTTTAAACACATTAATAGGAGGGGGGACATAACTGAAAACCAGCATTGGTTTGTGAGAGGTAAATTGTATAGGGGCAACTTAAATGATGTATTTAAAAAGGTGTTTGATAAAGTACCAGATAGTAGACCTATTATCAAAATTGAAGTCCATGCGATTAAGAGCGCAGTGGGAGTAGGGATATAAAATTGGCTAAGATTCAGAAAGCAGAGACTAGTGCTGAATTGAAATATTTTGTAAGTACTAGTGTGTTGTGTTGCTCTGTTTACTTGCTATAAATATAGCAGTCAATATGGTCGCCTTCCTTAATCCTAATTATGTTTACACTTAGAGTCGCCAGGTATCTCTCGATACCGCCACAAGGTTCAAACCCAAATACTGATCAAAGAGCCAATACACCAGTTAGTTAGTTCAAAGTCAATACTATTTATTTACACACACAGTAAGATCTACCCATGCACAAAGTACTACAAACTAAGCTATCTCTAACGCTAACGCCTATACTTAACTTTGGGTGCCCACTCAGTCAGAGGAACAATGGCCGTTGTTCGGATCTGAGGTTGTTCGGTTCAAAGAGGTACAGGAGAACAGCTAAGGTCGTCCGTCTGGTAGCGAACGTTGACCTTGAACTTACTTGCTTCTGGTGATGTTGGTGGACGGGTCTCTCCGCTTTGAGAGCTAAGTCCAAGCGAGCGATTCTCTCGTGGGGGTTCCCACTTATACCTGGAGGGGTTTCGCAGACTTTTAGGCGGGCCTTAAACTTGACCCCAATTAATTGGGCCGCTTCTCAATCACTGTTATCGATCTTGACCAATAAAGGGGTGGGTGCCCTGATGGCTGGGCGTGCCTTGCTTTGTTTGTGTCTTTCTGACGCCGGGATGTCTGCAACAGTATCAACTACCTGAGTGTTAGTCCTTTGTTTCCCAGAGATGGGCCATCAATATGCTAATCGACCCAGAGTTTTGATTCCGTCTGGTAACTGCTTCCCAAATATACATTCAGGCATTGTGCCTGCTTCCTGTCTAGCATTGTCCATATTTCCCTACATTCTTTGTGAGTGTCCATTTTGTGTTCTGGAAATGGCCATCCCACATGGCTACACTTGTAATAAACCAAGTTTTCTTTGATCTACTCGGTTCTTACTCATTTGTGGTCTACAAAAGAATGTATACAGTGGCATTACCACAGGGCTTTTTAATAAATGTTAATGACCTCGACTTGGATACACAAGATATAATTGCGTTATGCAATTCAGTGTAAACAAAGAGGGCAGAATTTAACAGAAAAATGTCTAAGTTCATTTGTGGTGAGTTTGCCGGTGTGTTTCCCACCACTATCTAATGACACAGTCACTTATTTGGGTCCTGGTGAGTTCCTCTCTGGATCACCCGACATAGAATTTTTTAAGTACTGGGGAGCTGAACTCCGAGATCAGGCTGCTATTTTGAAAGGGTGCCCTGATCTTTAAGTGAACTTGTGGGTTCCCCATACCCCCACTCATGGACAATGTCACCCCCCACACACATGGCCACTACCCCTCGTACCCCACAAGTCATGACACCCCGCTATAGAGTCCCTGAAGGCCCCATCATCAGGCCTCCCCACACCCTCTTACAGGCCTCCTCCTCCAGAATCCTCACCCATCAACCTCCTAGAGACCCCTACTTACCTGCCCTGCAACCCCCCCCCCCTTTCATGGGCATGGCACCCCTCGGGCCAGTGCCTAGCTGCGGCCTCGCTGGGGAGGCTGGTAGATCCCGGGTAAGCTCTCCTAAGTAGGTTTAAATTTGGTCACGCCCCAGTTGGATGGAGTCTGATTTTGACGCCTCGCGGGACTTGGGTCTTTCCTGTGAGACGTAAAGTTTACCGGGAAGCCAGTAGGAGGCCTCTCCCGGGAGCTCTCGCACGAGCATAATGTGGCCGGTAGATCGCGCCCTAAATCTTTGTAAAACACTGAACTCTGGTTATGTTCCAGCTCCAGTCTTGGAAAGACCACCATACCCAGGCACAATCCCCCACCCTATTCTTGCAACCCCAACCTAAGGGGCAATTTAGCATAGCCAATCCATCTAACCTGCACATCTTTGGACTGTGAGAGTAAACCAGAGAACCCGGAGGAAACCCATGCAGACACTAAGCGAATGTACAAACTCCACACAGTCACCCGAGTCGGAATCGAACCTGGGTCCCTGACTCTGTGAGGCAGCAGTGCTAACCAGTGTACCACTGTGCCTCCCTCAGGGGTTGGTAGCTATATGGATACCTATGTATCTTAGAAACTGTGAGTTGGTTAGTCTGTGTACTCCATCAACTCTATGAATTCCATGGGGCCAATAGTTGAATGATATTGTGGAACAGCATTGGATACTCAGATAGATAGGCTACCTATAGGAGTTCCTTGCTATGTCCAGATGTGAAGGGAATATGTGAGCCATTGAAGAGAGGCCTGAAGGCTGATCTACAGTGGTTTTCTACTGTAAGTATTTTGTAGGTAGGGAAAGATAGACATTATCCATTCCCAGATCTTGATCCTAAGTGGATTTCTGAGGCAGAAAAGAACTGAAGGTGATTATACTTCGGTAGTGAGCCTGGAAGAGTGGTTGCTGTAAACTTAAAGCTTGTATGCATCCAAACACCATATGAGAATTGACATTACAACTTTGCAGTGATTGTTTTTAACAAATAACATAATGAATTCAGGAAAATTCGATAGGAACACTCTAAAAAGAAGAATTTGAAAAAGCAGCAGAGAATTTGCCATCTTTATCTGTACACCAGTCCAAAGATTCACAGAGCACGTGCAGAATCATAGCAAGACTGTCCGTCAACCACGATCAGCAATAGGAATCCATTGCCCTGTGCACTGCCTTAAGAGGATTGTCTCTCAGTGGATTGCTTCAAATAAAGATAGTTAAGTCTCCCATTTAAGTCTAGTAACTTCCACGTCTCACTTAACCGTGATTTCAGGTAACATTTTGTGATTGTTCCCTCAGCTAAGGTTGTTTTACTCTTCACATATTATTGTATCAAAGTGTCAAAGCAAGTTTGAGATTAAACAGTTTCTTTTTACTTTCAGAATCTACTTGTTCAGGATCCACAGTGGTCTGTACCATGTCTTCTTCAGCTACCAGAGAATTACAATACCATCTTTCAGTACTATCATCGTAAAGCCTGTGTTCACTGTTCAAAGGTGCCTAAGGATCCAGCTCTTTGTCTGGTGTGTGGTACATTTGTGTGTCTCAAAGGTCAATGCTGCAAACAGCAAAGCTATTGTGAATGTGTACTGGTGAGTAAATTATATACATTTTAATAGATTAAGGCAAAAATAGATTTTTTTGGTTTAAGTGTTCAATATTTTGTGGTTTTGCACAAGGGGAAACAAGCCCAACTGCAGTCTTTTGTGAAGCGTTTAGAGGGCGGGTGATAATTGGATCTGGTCAGACAGATGCAATCCTGTTTCCAGCTTAAAATCATTTTAATAGTCCTTCATCTCTTTATAAACACTCCTTAAAATGCACCTCTTTCCCAAGCTTTTGGCCAGCCCCTCCAAATAGTATCTTCTTTAGTTTGACATCTATTTTTGTCAATTTGTTTCCTGTATTCAAGGTACTAAAGAAATGCAAAATACTGTACACATTCATTCCAAATAATTTTGTCCGCATTTAGAATAGAAACAGCTTAGGTAAATATGTCACACTATATTTCCACCTTCAGCTGGCTGTTGGGTATAGTTACAGTACATCGGTAGCATAGTGGTTAGCACTATGGCTTCATAGCACCAGATTCCCTGCTTGGGTCACTGTCTGTGTGGAGTCTGCATGTTCTCCCCGTTTCTGCGTGGGTTTGTCGGGTGTTCTTCCCACAAGTCCCGAAAGACATGCTGTTAGGCAATTTGGACATTCTGAATTCTCCCTCCGTGTACCCGAACAGGTGCTGGAATGTGGCGACTAGGGGCTTTTCACAGTAACTTCATTGCAGTGCAAATATAAGCCTACTTGTGACAATAAAGATTATTATTATATGATGTTCCTCCGTGTTAGATTTGGACGGTAAATGAACTCATTCTGACTGGCTTACTGAGTGATTTTTCTTTCCCCACCCCTTCTGATTTTTTTGTGTTAAAGGTACTATATTATGTCAATTTGTTACACCTTTGCTCACCATTCTTGCCATGCATCAGCTGTAGGTAGCAGTCTTGCTTGTGATTATCGCTGATATCCTGACCAGTATTTCTCTCTCAATCATTTCTAAAACCGATCACCTGGCCGTCATTGCATTACCATTTGTTGGTGTTTCCTGTGTTCATATTAGCTGCTGTTTTTCCGATATTACAACAGTGACTACACTTTAGAAGTATTTCATTTGTTATGAAGTACTTTAGGATGACCAGTGATCATGAAAGTTGCTATATAAATGCAGGTCTCGTTGATTTGGGAAACAAACAGCAATATGAAATTGTGGGTCTTCACAGCTCACATCATTAAAAATCTCTCTTAAAATACAGAATAGTTTCTGACAAATGGATGTTTTTCTTTTACAATTTCCTACCCCCCCCCCCCCACTTCCTTTTTTTAAAGTACCTAATTCCTTTTTTTCCAATTAAGGGACAATTTAATGTGGCCAATTCACCTACCTTGCACATCTTTGGGTTATGGGGGTGAGACCCATGCAGACACTGAGAGAATGTGCAAACGGCACACAGACAGTAACCCGGGGCCGGGATCAAACCCGATCCTCGGTGCTGGGAAGCAGCAGAGATAACCACTATGCCACCGTGCCATACCTCTGGATGATTTCAATGATGGCCAGCATTCAACAGTCCATTCTTTAATGCCATACTGTTCTTTAGAAATTTTTTTATATTACCATTTTTGAACATTTAGATTTATTTTCAATAGTTGTTTACAGGGGCTCATTCACTCAGTCATTAACTTAAATATTGTTATTGTACAGTTTCCTCGTTATAGAAATTCTGTATTCTTAAAATGAGGATGCAATGAACTATATTTAGAAAAGGAAAGGCTTGAATGTATAGAGCATATTTCATGACTATCGAACATCCCTCCTCAATAATCACCATTGCACTCGGTAAACTCCCACAAATAACAATGCTATGATGACCAGTAAATCGGTTTCTATGGTGTTGATTTAAGGATAAATATTAGCCAGGGCACCAAGGATAACTCCCACGCTGTTCTTCAGAATAGTGCCATGGGATCTTCAATATCCACCTGAGCAGACATGGTTTAATGAGCGGAGGGATTCTCGCTCAAGGGAGCAAATGAAGCAGTGTCAAACCAATACATTGATAATTAAAGAAGAGTATTTAATAAAGATTACCATTGTGTGACTAAGACAGCCAGACAGACGCACACTTCACTTCACTTCCCCACCCACTCACTCGCTTTCTCAGTCTTTCTCACACTCTCTGACTCTCTCATAGTCACTCATCGCCCCCTCACACATTCACTCAATACACTCTCACACTCAATCACTCTCGTTGCCACATTCATTTACTCACTCTCTCTCCAATGCTCACTCACTCACACATTCATTTATACACTCCCACACTCACTCCCACTCCCATGCACTCTCACACTGTCCCACATTCACTCACTCTCACACTCAATCACTCTCTTTGCCACATTCATTTACTCACTCTCTCTCCAATGCTCACTCACTCACACATTCATTTATACACTCCCACACTCACTCCCACTCCCATGCACTCTCACACTGTCCCACATTCACTCACTCTCACACTCAATCACTCTCTTTGCCACATTCATTTACTCACTCTCTCTCCAATGCTCACTCACTCGCACATTCATTTATACACTCCCACACTCACTCCCACTCCCATGCACTCTCACACTCGCTCACACTGTCCCACATTCACTCACTCTCACACTCAATCACTTTCTTTGCCACATTCATTTACTCACTCATTCTTCCACACGCTCCCACCCACTCATTCAACTATCTCCCACACTCACTCTCACACTCCCACACTCACTCACACTCTCCCACACTCACTCACTCCCCCACACTCAGTCGCTCACACTCTCTCCCACACTTACTCGCACTCACTCACACACACTGTCCCTCACACTCGCCCACATTCACTCATTCTCTCTCCCAAACCCCTCGTCATTCTTTTCCTCCTCACGAGTGTGTGAGTGAGTAAATCTTTTCATCATCATCACCCCCCCCCTCTCCCCCAACCAAGTTTCCTGCCCACACCATTCGATCCAGCATCTCCCAGCTCAGCACAGAACGGGTCTCCCCCTTCCCAACCTGGCCCAGAACAGTGCGGATCCCTCCCTGCTCAGCACGGAGTGAGTCTTTCCTAGCCCAGCACGGAGTGAGTCTTTCCTAGCCCAGCACGTAGTGAGTCTTTCCTAGCCCAGCACGTAGTGAGTCTTTCCTAGCCCAGCACAGAGCGAGTCGTTCCTAGCTCAGCCTGGAGCAGGTCTCTCCTAGCCCAGCACGGAGCAGGTCTCTCCTAGCCCAGCACGGAGTGGGTCTCTCCCGGCACAGCATGGAACGTGTCTCTCCCGGCCCAGCACGGAGCGGGTCTCTTCTGGCCCAACACAGAGCACATCTCTCCCAGCCCAGAATGGTGCAGGTCTCTCTCCTAGCCCAGAATGGTGCAGGTCTCTCTCCTGGCCCAGCATGGAGTGCATCTCTCCCAGCCCAGAATGGTGCATATCTCTCCTGGCCCAGAATGGTACAGGTCTCTCTCCTGGCCCAACACAGAGCGCATCTCTCCTGGCCCAGAATGGTACAGGTCTCTCTCCTGGCCCAACACAGAGCGTATCTCTCCTGGCCCAGAATGGTACAGGTCTCTCTCCTGGCCCAACACAGAGCGCATCTCTCCTGGCCCAGAATGGTGCTGATCTCTCCTAGCCCAACACGGAGCGTATCTCTCCTGGCTCAGAATGGTGCTGATCTCTCCTCGCCCAACACGGAGCGCATCTCTCCTGGCTCAGAATGGTGCTGATCTCTCCTAGCCCAACACGGAGCGCATCTCTCCTGGCTCAGAATGGTGCTGATCTCTCCTCGCCCAACACGGAGCGTATCTCTCCTGGCTCAGAATGGTGCTGATCTCTCCTCGCCCAACACGGAGCGCATCTCTCCTGGCTCAGAATGGTGCTGATCTCTCCTAGCCCAACACGGAGCGTATCTCTCCTGGCTCAGAATGGTGCTGATCTCTCCTCGCCCAACACGGAGCGCATCTCTCCTGGCTCAGAATGGTGCTGATCTCTCCTAGCCCAACACGGAGCGCATCTCTCCTGGCTCAGAATGGTGCTGATCTCTCCTCGCCCAACACGGAGCGCATCTCTCCTGGCCCAGAATAGTGGTAGTCTCTCTCCCGGACCAGCATGGAGTGCATCCCTCCTGGCTCAGAATGGTGCAGATCTCTCCTAGCCCAATACCGAGCACGTCTCTCCTGGCCCAGAATGGTGCAGGTATCTCCTGGCCCAGCACAAACCAAGTCTCTCCCAACCCAGTACAAAGCGGGTCTCTCCCTCCCCTACCCGGCCCAGCCCAGCATGGCATGGTAGCGCCTCTCTCTGTCTCTTTTTCCATCACTTCTCCAGAGCCCACTTGCTGCTACCAGTGTTGCTGCTCCGCCAGTCATAGACTGCATCTCTCCCACATCTGCTGCCAGTCAGTTAACCTGTGAGTTTATCAGCAGCAAAAGCAGGAGAAGAATGGCCTGTGATTGCAGTTTCTTTTTGAAACCTCCATTACACTTAGCGGCATTCAGAAAGCTGCCTCTGGGGACTATATTAGGGGGCTTTGTTGCCCATATCTGCCCTGAGGCTGCACTTGGACAAGCCTGGTTTAATGCCTTTTGTTTGTATTCATTCGTGGGTTGCAAGTGTGGCATTTCTTACCCATGCCTTAAGAACTGATGATAAGCTGTCTTTTTGAATCCAACTGAATGTCTTGCTGGGCCATTATAGTAGGCAGTTAAGAGTCAGTCACATTCCTATGGTCTAGAGACACATGTCAGTGAGATTGGGTATGGACAGCAGATTTTCTCCTGTAAAGGATGTTGGAGAACTCGATAGGTATTTACAACAACCCAGTTACACTTTAGTTAATTTAGGAATAAATATTTGAAAGAATTGCTTAATTCTAAATCTTTTTAAAATATATACCAGCATTCTCAGAACTGTGGAGCAGGAACCGGAATATTCCTTTTGATTAATGCCTCTGTAATCATCGTCATTCGTGGGCACCGGTTTTGCTTGTGGGGATCTGTCTACCTCGATACTCATGGTGAAGAGGACAGAGATCTAAGGTAATATGTTTCAGTAGTGTTTCTTGATTGAGGACTATCATAGTGATGTATTACTGAACTAGTTTTCTGAGGCCTTAACTAATAATACAAGATAAATTAATTCAGATGTGAATTTGTGGCCATGAATCTTTTGAATTGTCCCAAAAATGCAACTGGTCATTAATGTTCATCTATTTGGCCTGGAGGGGTACAGCACAGATTTGCCATGTGATACAGGAGCTTAAAGGTTTAAGTTCTGAGGTAGGGCTACATAAACTTTGCTATATTCATTTGAATTTAAAAGGTGAGGGATGGTCCAAATGAAGTGTTTAGAATAACAAAAGGATTTGATGACTTAGGAACATGAGAACTATTTCTCCACTGGAGGTATCTAGAACGAGGGACATAATTTTAAAGTTAGAGCCAATCCATTTAGTAGTAAAACCATGAAACATAACAAGGGGTAATGGAAATAATAACTTACTTTATAGGCGCTATATAAATGCATTGGAACATCCCAAAGCACGTCACAGCAATATTATAAATAAGGTGTAGCACATGGAGAAGGAGATATTAGGACAGGTAAAAGCTTAGTCAAAGAGATAGATTTTAAGAAGTTAACAAAAGAAGGAAAGTGAGGTAGTGAGGCGGTATGGTGTAGGGAAGAAACTTGAGAGTTAGAACCTAGGCTCTAGGATGGCCCAGCCACCAATGGTGGGAAATGTACAATAGGCCAGAGTTAGAGGAGCGCAGATGACTCGGAGAGTTGTGGGGTCAGAGGAAATGACAAAGATGGGGATAGAGGCAGACTACGGAAGGATTTGAAAACAAGATATTAAGATGTTGCTTGACCAGGATCTAATGTAGGTCAGTGAACGGAGGGGTGATAGGGGAGCAGAACTTGCTGTGAATTAAGACACAAGAAGCAGAGTTTTGGATGAGCTGAAGTTCACAAGAGGGTAGAATGTAGGAGACCTTCAGGAAATGCATTGGAATACGAGAGTCTAGAGATGGCTACGGTATGGATGAGGATTTCAGCAGCAGAACATCTGAGAAAAGGCAAAGTCGGACAATGTTCCGAAGGTGGAATAGGAGTCTTTGAGATCACATGAATATGAGGTCAGAAGTTCATCTCTGGATAAAATATCACACCAAGTTTGTCAGCAGTCTGATTTACTCTCAGATAGTTACCAGGGAGAGGGCTGGAGTCAGCAGATAGGAAATAACGTAGTTTGGAGCAGGGACCAGAATCAGCACTTCTTGTCAGATAAGCAGTCTGATAATTTAGTGACAGTGGGGATGTCGAGAGAGGTGTTGACAGTAGAGCTGGGTGTGTGTCAGCATACATATGAAAACTAACGCCATGCCTTTGGATGATGCCATCCAGATGCAGCATATTGATAAGAAATAGGAGGGGGCCAAGGATTGATCCTTGGTGGACACTCGTCGTAATGGTGTGGGAACAGGAATGGAAGCCATTACAAGTCATTCTCCTTCTATGATTAGAAAGGTAAGAATGGAACCACATAATTGCAGTCTAACCCACCTGGGCAACAGTGAAGAGGCATTGGAGGATAGTGTGGTCAACTGTGTCAAAAGCTGCAAACAGGCTGAGAACTATGAAGAAGGAAGGATTACCTTGTCACAGTCACATAGTATGTTGTTTGTGACTTTGATAAGAGCTGTTTTTGTAATGTGGTATGGTGGAAACCTAATTGGATAGATTCTAACATGGTGTGCCAGGAGGATGGGGCTGGATTTGGTAGATGACAGCATTCATAACAATTTTGCCAAGAAAGTGAGATTGAGGATGTGATAGTTTACAAGGGCAGTGGGATCAAGGGCTGATTTCTTTGAGGAGAGGGATGATGATGACAGATAAAAGAGAGGAACAACGCCTGAAGAGAGAACCGTTAATAATATCAACTAATGTAAGCGACAGGAGGGGATCTTGGTGATCAACAGTCAGTGGGTGTCATGGACAAGATGAGTACCAAGAGGGCATGTGGGGAGATAGGATGAAAACAAGAGAAAGATGCAAGTTCAGTGTTCGAGTGAGGAGGAGCATCAAAGTAAGTTTGCGGGTGGGTTGTTGTTATATTCTCAATGTGCTCCAAAGAGAAACAGTTTGGAGGTGCCACACTTGGGTGTCTTGCAAACATGATGTGAGGTTTATTCAGGGGATGTTGGTCATACAACCTAAGATGGAGAACTGAAGCCTGAACAAACACTCTGCTGATGTCATAACAGATCACATGACTTTCCATCAACAGGAATGTATTCCTTAATTCATAACAGCTGTGGAAGGGAGGGACATTTGGCATAGGCAGCAGATTAGATTGTCTCAAACTTTGTGACAAAGAAGTTCATGATCTTCTCAAATAATAGGACCGTTTCCTCTGAAATTGATTGAGTCAATTGAAATTTTCAAGACTGAAATATTTTTGTATCAAGGGATATCAAAGGCAATAAATTGTAACAAAGTTACTGATTAGCCAGCTCTGCCATACCGAGTCATGACTGGTGGTGGACAGCTAAACAATTAATAGGAGGAGGAAGCTCCACAAATATCTTCATCATGAATGATGGCAGAGTTCAGCACATCAGGTGAAAAGACCAGGCTGAAGTATTTGCAACCATCTTCAACCAGAAGTGCCAATTCTCCTCCTGAGGTCACAAACATCACAGGTGCCAATCTTCATCAAATTTAATTCATTCCACGTAATATCAAAAAACAGCTAAGCATAATTGTTACAGTAGTGATATGACTCTCAAGAACATTTCACTTGTAGTTGCTACGGACAGGAGGAGCATTAATTTTCACAGCCCTGATTTCTCCTCTCACTACCCATCTGTAAATAGAAAGGCATTTTAGATCTCTGATTTTCCCCTTTTTAAGTGGTGGTACATTATCCCCAACCCTTTAGTGTGGAGAGTTCCAAACCTCTATAAAATCACACAGCAAACCCAAGATAAGATAAAGTAAGAGAGTTGGTTTATTTTACACACAAAAAAAATGTGGTAAAGGGCTTTTGCACTAATACAACAAAAGAAGGATAAGAGAAAGAAAGGAATACAGGGCAAGGCCACAATAAAATTAAGTGTTATGGTTTTATGTGAGTCCTGTGCCTGAATCAAATGTCCAATGGCGTATTCTTTCAGAGGGTAATAGGCAGACTGTTGCAGGGGATTCCATCTTTCCAGAAACAAGGATTTCCACGATGGGAGAAGGCACATTGAATTGAATTAGTCTTGAAGGCACAATGCAGTCTTGAATATTCCTGTACTTCCCAGTGTAAATGAGGGCCAAGCTATTTATCTGGGCCGAGCTCTTACTGCTGCTACCTGCTCAATGAAAAAAATGGTAGATAGAGGTGGGCTGCTTGCCTGAGTTCTACTTCTGCTTTGAGCTCAATCCATGACTCAAGATAATGGGTGGGTTCCACCGGTCGTGTTGCGCCCAAAATGAGTGAGCTAGTCTCACTCTACTATGCGGTCCCAAGATCTAACCAAGGTGTAGGATCTAACCCCCTTGCCTTGGAGACCTTGGCCGAGTGTCATTCAGTGCTTGTCACCTGGGTGCCAGCCTGACATTGCCAAGTTGCTCAGATAGCACTGACAGCTGTCAGGGGCACTGCCAGCGTGCCCAGTTGGCATTTTCTTCACACCAGTGATCAGACCCGGTTGTGCCTTGGACGGGTGTAGGGGGGTGTGCGGTGACCTCCTCATAGTGAGTTGGAGCTTGGGGGGGGGGGGGGGGGGTCGTGTCGGGGCCTCGAGATTATGGGTGAGGAGTTCCGGTGAGTGGAGCTCCACAGTGCAGAAAACGGGGCTAGGTGCGACCTCGTCGGCGAATTCCCCACTGAGGCCCCTGGTCCACATGACGGGCATTCGAGTGCGGGGTGTTTTCCAGCGCTCCAAGCACCGGGAAACACCCGGCTAATCACACGCACTGCAGGACTGTAGCTGGCTGGGGAAAACATCCCATCTGCTAATCCATTATGTTGACATGGCTGGAATATATATGCAATACAAGGAGTATTACATTTCAGGCGGCGTGAGGTTTGTTCACTTTCAAACTGCTCAGAAACTTCCAGAGGCCAAGTTAGATCAGTTAGAGCTATTCTTTAACCCCAGAAATAGTGACTTCAGAAAACATAAAAAATAACTTCATAAAATAACTAGGTTGCCGGATATTTATATGTGTTTATTCCTGTTTCCTGGTCAGGGCATAGTACTGAAGACCTGTACTCCAGAATTAGTCATTCCCCTCGCCAAGATATTACTGTATAGGTAGAACACAGGTACTGACAATGTGACAATTGCCTCGGGGTGTCAATTCCAGAAAGAGAAGGAACAGCCAAACCGGCCAATTTATCGCCCCATCAATCATTAGCAGAATGATTGAAGCTGTCGATAATAGCACTATCAAGTAGTACTTACTCGGCAGTAACCTGCTCACCAGTGCTCAGTTTGGGTTCCTCCAGAATCACTCACTCCAACATGGACAAAACAGATGAATTCCAGAGGTGAGGTGACTGTGATTGACATCAAAGCAACATTTGACTGTATGCAGCATCAAGGGGCCCTTTTTCATTGGGAATTCAGGAAGAACTCTCCACTGGCTAGAGTCGTACCGAGCACAAAAGAATATTGTTGTATTTATGGAGGTCAGTTATATCAGAGCAGCTGCAGTCCATTTTTCTGGAGGAGGGTAAATGGCCAGAGATCATGGTTCACATTGACACCAATGACATAGGTATGAAGAAGGATGAGGTCTCAAAAGCAAAGGTAGGAAAGGAACTTAAAAAGCAGTTATCTCAGCTAGCATCGGATTGAGTTATTAAGCACGTGCCTGGCAAATTGGTGTAGGAGGGAGGGCATCAGATTTCTGAGGAATTGGGGCTGGTTCTGGGGCAGGTAGGACCTGGACCAGATGGATGGGTTGCACATGAGGAGAACCAGGGCTAACATCCTCGTAGGAAAATTTGCTTGTGCTATTGGCATGGATTGAAACTAGATTGGCAAGAGAATGGGAACCTGAAAGGAGGGTAACAAAACTGGTAACAGAAAATAAAACGGTTGCAAGCGAAATTAAAAGGCAGACAAATCAATGGCATCTGATTAGGATCAGAATGCAGAATAATGTTAAAAAGACCAAGTTACGGGCACTTTTTCTGAATGCACATCACATTCACAGTAAATTAAATGATTTGAAGGCACAAACTGAGCAAAGTATTTAATTACCATAATGGAGACATGGTTACAAGATAACCAGGACTGGGAACTGAATACTCGGAGATAAACATCAAATTGCAGAGAGACATTAATTTTTTGTGAAAAGATAAAATGGATGCGTTTCAGTGAAAGGCAATGTAAGTTGATGCATTATTGACTTAAAAAGGATTGAACCATGTTCTTTCTAAATGATGAGAAGACAAACAGTGGAAGTTCAAAATGTGCAGATATTTCACAGCTGGATTCACACATAGGTTTACAGTGCAAGGGGCAAAGTTTAGAGGGGATGTGTGAGGGAAGTTTTGTACACGGAGGGTAGTGGGTTCATAGAAACATAGAAAATGGGTGCAGGAGTAACGACAACAATCTCTACCTCAATGTCAGCAAAACTAAAGAACTGATCATTGACTTCAGGAAACAAAGTACCATACACAACCCTGTCTGCACCAACGGGGCCGAGGTGGAGTTGGTTGACAGCTTCAAATTCCTAGGTGTGCACATCACTAACAATCTGCCCTGGTCCACCCAAGTTGAGACCATGAAAGCACAGCAGCGGACTTCCGGTGGCGACTATGCTGTGAACAGTTGCACATTTAGCAGTTCCTGCTCTTGGTTTTTTTTGATGGCTTTTAAGCTGGATTTTCGCGGAAATTTTTTCTAACATAAGTGGATAAAAGCGAGAGGAAGAAAAGGCTATCCTATGGAATTACGCTCGAAAAATAATCGCAAAGAAGGAATCAAAAGTTGATTGGAAGTGAGGATCTGAGCTTGGTGGCTGCAATGGCAGAGAAGCTAGGTCCAGCCCAGTGGTTGACAGACCAGTTGGTTGCATACCTGGATGAGAAGTTCACCCGGCACCGTAAGGAGCGTGCGGAGGACCTGATCAAGGTGGTTGCCTCGATTAAGGAGGCTGTTGACCCGGCTGGAGGTGACAGTGAAGACACACGGACAGTCGATCTAAAAACTGCAGGACCAGGCGACGGAACAAGAGGAGCAGTCCACTGGGATGGCACTGCAAAATGGCGTTTTGCAAGATCGACAAAAGCGGCTGCTGGAAGACCTGGAGAATAGTTCCCACAGGCAGAACGTTTGGATTGTCGGTCTCCCGGAGGGAAAGGAAGGATCGTATGCCGGTGCGTATGTTGTGAGGATGTTCAGGAAAATGCTGGGGGCGGAGGCGTTCGACAGGCCGTTGGAGGTGGACCGGGCTCACAGGGAACTTATGCGCAAGCCCCAGGGGTCGTGAGTCCCCGAGGGCATTGGTGGTGAAGCTACACCGATTCCTGGACAAGGAACTCATCATGAAATGGGCTAGGGAGACGAAATGGTTCGTATGGGAAGAAGCTGAGATCCGGGCCTACCAGGACTTGCGAGCAGAACTTGCTAAGAGGACGGTTAAGTTTCAATAAAGTTAAAGCGGCGCTGTATGCGAAGGGAATAAAATTTGGACTTCTTTACCCGGCCCGCCTTTGGGTAACCTACGAGGAGCGGGAACTGTATTTTAGCTCGCCGGAAGAAATAGCGGGCTTTATGAAAGACAACAACCTGGGGGACCTATAAGGACATAATAAAAAGAGAAAACTGGTCGGTAGCGATTTACATCAAAAAGTTCTGTGCTGCACTGTAACTTGAGTTGCGATGACCGGGAAGTGAAGGGGGGTTGTTTTTTCTTTTTGAGTTACCTAACTCAGACCTTTCAGTGTCTGTACTGAGGTATGGTTTCTTCCTTTTTGTTCCTCCTGCAGGGCGTTCGAGGTGAGGGACACCGTCAGTGGCCCTGCTGAGTTCACCTGCGGGAAGTGCACCCACCTACAGCTCCTCAAAGACAATGTTAGGGAGCTGGAGCTGGATGAACTGAGGATCATTCGGGAGGCAGAGATGGGAAGGGGGGCGAGCAGGAGAGCATTAGTTACTGGAGACTCTATAGTTAGAGGTACAGATAGGCGGTTCTGTGGCAACGAAAGAGGCTCAAGGTTGGTGTGTTGCCTCTCGGGTGCCAATGTCCGTGATGTCTCTGATTGCGTTTTCAGGATCCTTAAGGGGGAGGGGGAGCAGCCACAAGTTGTGGTACACATCGGTACCAACGACATAGGTAGGAAAAGGGACGAGGATGTAAAACAGGAATTCGGGGAGCTAGGGTGGAAGATGAGAGCCAGGACAGACAGTGTTGACATCTCTGGTTTGCTGCAAGTGCCACGTGCTAGTGAAGTGAGGAACAGGGAGAGAGTGCTGTTAAACACATGGCTACAGGGATGGTGTAGGAGGGAGGGTTTCAGTTACTTGGATAATTGGAGCACATTCTGGGGCAGGTGGGACCTGTACAAACAGGACGGGTTACACCTGAACCAGAGGGGCACCAATATCCTGGGAGGGAAATTTGCTACAGCTCTTCGGGAGGGTTTAAACTAATTTGGCAGGGGGATGGGAAACTAATTTGTAGTCCAGGAGATAGCGTTGCTGGCGTTCAGGAAGTTGAGGGTAGTGCAGTACTGAGGAAGGTACCAAGGTCACAAGAGTGGACCTGCAGGCATGAAGGTGGTTTGAAGTGTGTCTACTTCAATGCGAGGAGCATCAGAAATAAGGTTGGTGAGCTTGAAGCATGGATTGGTACCTGGGACTACGATGTTGTGGCCATTACGGAGAAGTGGATAGAACAGGGGCAGGAATGGTTGTTGGAGGTTCCGGGGTTTAGATGTTTCAGTAAGATTAGGGAAGGTGGTAAAAGAGGTGGAGGAGTAGCATTGTTAATCAAGGATCGTATAATGGCTGAAGAAAGGCAGTTTGAGGAGGATCTGTCTACCAAGGTAGTGTGGGCTGAAGTTAGAAATAGGAAAGGAGTGATCACTTTGTTAGGAGTTTTCTATAGGCCCCCAAACAGTAACAGAGATGTGGAGGAAAAGATTGCAATGCAGATTTTGGATAGGTGCAGTAGTCACAGAGTAGTTGTCATGGGTGACTTTAACTTTCCAAATATTGATTGGAACCACTATAATTCGAATAGTTTGGATGGGGCTGTTTTTATCCAGTGTGTGCAGGAGAGTTTCCTCACACAATATGTGGATAGACCAACAAGAGGCAGGGCCACATTGGATTTGATACTGGGTAATGAACTGGGCCAAGTGTTAGATTTGGTTGTGGGAGAGCACTTTGGAGATGGTGAAAACAATTCGGTGACTTTCACTATAGCAATGGAGAGGGTTAGGGACATATGGCAGGGCAAGGTTTATAACTGGGGGAAGGGTAATTACGATGCGATTAGGCAAGAATTGGGGAGCAGAAGATGGAAACAGACACTGTCAGAGATAGGCACAATTGAGATATGGAGCTTGTTCAAGGAGCAAATACTAGGTGCCCTTGACATGTATGTCCCTGTCAGGCAGGGAGAAAATGGTCGAGTGAAGGAACCATGGTTTACAAAAGAAGTTGAATGTCGTGTCAAGAGGAAGAAGGGGGCTTATGTAAGGATGAAAAAACAAGGTTCAGTTATAGCACTTGAGGGATGCAAGATAGCTAGGAAGCAGCTCAAGAAAGGGCTTAGGCGAGCTAGGAGGGGGCATGAGAAGTCTTTGGCAGGTAGGATCAAGGATAACCCGAAGGCTTTTTACACTTATGTGAAGAATAAAAGAATGACCAAGGTGAAGTTAGGGCCGGTCAAGGACAGTAGTGGGAACGTATGCATGGAGTCTGAAGATATAGGAGAGGCCCTAAATGAATACTTTTCTTCAGTGTTCACAAAGGAGAGGCGCCATGTTGTTGAGGACGATAGTGCGATACAACTGGTAGGCTGGAGGAGGTAGATATTCGGAAGGAAGACGTGTTAGAAATTTTGAGAAGCCTGAGGATAGATAAGTCTCCTGGGCCTGATGGAATATATCCTAGGATTCTTTGGGAGGCGAGGGATGAGATTGCGGAGCCTTTGGCTTTGATCTTTATGTCCTCACTGACTACAGGAATAGTGCCAGAAGACTGGAGAGAGGCGAATGTTGTCCCCTTGTTAAAGAAAGGGAATAGGTATAACCCTGGGAATTAAAGGCCGGTTAGTCTCACTTCGGTCATAGGTAAATTTTTGGAAAGGGTCCTGAGGGATAGGATTTATGATCATTTGGAAAGATACAGCTTAATCCAGGATAGCCAGCACAGATTTGTGAGGGGTAAGTCTTGCCTCACAAGTTTGATTGTATTCTTTGAGGAGGTAACTAAGTACATAGATGAAGGGAGGACAGTTGATGACGTAAACATGGATTTTAGTATGGCTTTTGATAAGGTGCCCCATGGACGACTCATGCAGAAAGTAAGGAGGCATAGCATAGAGGGAAATTTGGCCGATTGTCTACCACAGAGAAGACAGAGGGTGGTGGTAGATGGTAAATTTTCATCCTGGAGCCCAGTCGCCAGCGGTGTACCACAGGGATCAGTGCTGGGTCCTCTGCTATTTGTGATTTTTATCAATACTTGGATGATGGTGTTGAAGGTTGGGTTAGCTAATTTGCTGATGACACCAAGATTGGTGGAGTAGTGGATAATGTGGAGGGCTGTTGTAGGCTGCAAAGAGACATTGATAGGATGCAGAGCTGGGCTGAAAAGTGGCAGATGGAGTTTAACCCTGATAAGTGTGAGGTGATTCATTTTGGTAGGCCAAATTTGAATGTAGATTACAAGGTTAACGGCAGGGTTCTGAAGGATGTGGAGGAGCAGAGAGATCTTGGAGTTCATGTCCAAAGATCTCTGAAATTTGCCACCCAAGTGGATAGAGCTGTGAAGAAAGCCTAGAGTGTGTTAGCGTGTATTAGCAGGGGGATTGCGTTTAAGAGCAACTGTACAAGACCTTGGTTAGACCACATTTGGAGTATTGTGTGCAGTTCTGGTCACCTCATTATAGGAAGGATGTGGAAGCATTGGAAAGGGTGCAAAGGAGATTTACCAGGATGCTGCCTGAATTGGAGGGTAGGTCTTAAGAAGAAACGTTGAGGGAGCTAGGGCTTTTCTCATTGGAGCGAAGGAGGATGAGAGGTGACTTAATTGAGGTGTATAAGATGACGAGAGGGATAGAGTGGACGTTCAGCGACTTTTTCTTCGGGTGGATGTAGCTGTTACAAGGGGGTATAACTATAAGGTTCATGGTGGAAGATATAGGAGGGATGTCAGAGATAGGCTCTTTGCTGAGAGAGTGGTTGGGGCGTGGACGCACTCCCAGATATGGTAGTGGAATCGGACAATTTAGGAACTTTCAAGCGGTTATTGGATAGGCATATGGAGTGCACTAGAATGATTGGGAGTAGATTGATTTGATCTTAGTTTCAGACTAGTTCGGCACAACATCGTGGGCAGAAGGGCCTGTACTGTGCTTTACAGTTCTATGTTTGTGTTTGTAAAACAAATAGGGAAAATAATAATAAAGAAAAAAGAATGGAGGGGGGAAAAGAGGAGTTTTCAAATTAAGATGGTCTCGGAGGGGAAGACCCGGTTCAAGTTTTTACATAGATAATTTTTCCTGTCTCTCTATTTACCCTTTTTGTTTACACTTCTATTTGGAGCTCTGTTTGAAGGTGATGGGATTGATAAGATGTTGTAACGGGCGAGGGGTGGGCCATTGAGTTTGGGCCTTAAGTGGAGGTGTGTTTGCTTTTTGCGCTCGGTGCTATTGTTCTGAAAACTTATGTTAAGAGCTGGGGTGTAAAAGATCCAGCAGCAGGTAGACTTTTAGGCATCAGTGGTGGAGCTGCTAGGTTATCTGGTAAGGCTAGCTCACGGAAACAAAGTGGAGGGTGAGCGTAAAAGTGACGAGGTTTGGGGGGGGGGGGGGGGGGGGGGGGGGTTACTGCTGATGATTTGGGGACTTCCAGGAGGCTGGAGATGGAGACTAGATGGTGGTTGCCGCCGATGGGCGGATCTGGGGAGGTGCAGGCTAGGGGCTAGCCTAGGAAAGGTCATGGCTGATCAACAGGGGACCAGACTGGTTATGTGGAATGTTCATGGCCTGAATGGGCCGGTCAAGAGGGCCTGTGTGTTCGCACACTTAAGACAGTTAAAGGCGAATGTGGCCATGTTCCAGGAGACACACTTGAAGCGAGGGAATCAATTTAGACTGAAAAAGGGATGGGTTGGACAGGTGTTTCATTCAGGATTAGACATCAAAACAAGGGGGGTGGCCATCCTGATTAACAAAAAGGTGGCATTCGAGGTGGGGAAAATGGTGGCAGATTTATCAGGGTGAGTGGGAAACGGAGGGAATGGTAGTGGTGCTAGTGAATATATATGCCCTGAACTGCGACAACGTCGCGTTTGTTCGGAAGATGCTGGGAAAAATCCCGGACCGCGACTCGCACCGGTTGATCATGGGGGGTGATTTTAATACGGTTTTAGATCCTGGGATGGACCGGTCCAGTTCTCGGTCGGGGAAAGTGTCAGCAATGGCAAAAGAGCTGCGAGGGTTCATGGAGCACATGGGAGGTGCTGATCCGTGGAGATTTGAGAAGCCAAGGAGTAAGGAATATTCATTCTACTCCCATGTTCACAAGGTGTACTCCAGGATCATACTTTTTATATTGGACAAAACATTATTAGCGGGGCTAGTGGGCACAGAGTATTCAGCAATCGTAGTATCGGACCATGCGCCACATTGGCTAGACCTACAGGTGAACACGGGAAACTCTCAGCGCCCACAGTGGAGGCTAGATGCAGGGTTGTTAGCAGACGAGATATGTGAGCGAGGGAGGCCATTCGTTGTGTATATAAACATCACGACACGGAAGAGATCGCGGCTGGGGTGGTGTGGGAGGCATTGAAAGCGGTCATCTGAGCTGAATATATTCTGATTGTGGCCCAAAGAGAGAGTGCTGAACGGGCGGAGCTGGACAGGCTAGTAGGAAAAATCTTACGCGTGGATAAGAGATACACAGAGTCTCCGAATGAAGAGCTCCTGAACCAGAGACAGAGACTTCAAATGGATTTTGGGCTCCTTTCCACAGGCGGAGGGACAGCTGAGGAGGGTAAAAAGGGCAGTGTGCGAATATGGGGAGAAAGTTAGTAGGATGTTGGCACATCAGCTGAGGAAGCAGGAGGCGGCAAGAGAGATAGGGAAAATTAAGGATGCGAGGGGGAATGTAGTGAGGGACCAGGAGGCAGTTAATGACGTGTTCCGGGAATTTTATAGCCGTTTCTACGAGTCCGAACCCCCTGGGGGAGGAGGGAATGAACCAATTCCTGGAGAGGCTAGAGTTACCGAAGGTAGATGAGGAGCTGGTGGAAGTTTGGGGGGGCCCAATTGGGCTCAGTGAAGTGATAGACGGTTCGGGCAGGGATTTGTGGACTGGGTCCGGCTGTTGTATCAGGCCCCAGTGGCAAATGTGACAACCAACTGAACCTGGTCAGAATATTTTAATCTTGGGAGAGGGATAAGGCAGGGTTGCCCGCTCTCCCCATTACTGTTTGCCCTGGCCATAGAGCCTTTAGCAATAGCCCTTAAAAGCATCGAGTGCATGGCGGGGAATAGTGAGTGGGGGGGGGGGGGGCACAAGGTTTCTCTTTATGCGGATGATTTGCTGCTTTAGGTTACAGACCTGGTGGGAGGAATCACCAAAATCATGGAGGTATTGGGAGAATTTGGGCGATTTTCAGGCAATAAGCTGAATATGGGAAAGAGCGAGACGTTTGTGATGAGGGCACTTCTGGAGCGGGGTCGCGTGGAGGATGGCCTGGTCCTCCCGAGCTTTATTAACTATTACTGGGTGGCCAATATTTCGATGGTCAGGAAGTGGGTAGTGGGGGAGGGGTCAGCCTGGGAACGAGTGGAAGCGGCGTCCTGTAAGGGCACGAGTTTGGAGGTTTTACTAACGGCACCCCTGCAGTTTTCGCCGTCTCGGTACTCTATAAGCCCTGTGGTGGTGGCATCCCTAAGGGGGTGGGGGCAATGGAGGCAGCATATGGGACTGGGGGGGGCGACAGTGTGGTCTCCGATTTGTAACAATCACAAGTTTATCCCAGGGAGGCTGGATGGGGGCTTCAGGAGGTGGCAGCATGCAGGGATCGAGAGATTTGGGGACTTATTTATCTAGGAGGGCTTTCCGACCTTGGAGGCACTAGAGGAGGAGTTTGAACTACCTGGTGGGAATGGTTTTAGATATCTTTAGGTCTGGGACTTTGTCCGGAGGCAGGTTCCAAACTTCCCTCGCCTCCCCCTGAGGGGACTACAGGAAAAGGTGATGCCAAAAACTGGAGTTGGAGAAGGAAGGACTTCGGAGATATACAAGGAGTTGATGGAGTGGGAAGGCGCCCAGATCAGGGAGGTGAAGCAAAAGTGGGAAGAGGAGCTGGGAAGAGAGCTGGAAATGGAAAAGTGGGAAAAAGCCTTGAGAGTTAATTCATCTTCATCCTGTGCCAGACTCCTGTGCGTGGCAAAACTTGGTTCCAACTCCATCTACAAGTTTGCTGACGATACGACCATAGTGGGCCGGATCTCGAATAACGACGAGTCAGAATACAGGAGAGAGACAGAGAACCTAGTGAAGTGGTGTAGCGACAACAATCTCTCCCTCAATGCCAGCAAAACTAAAGAGCTGGTCATTGACTTCAGGAAGCAAAGTACTGTACACACCCCTGTCAGCATCAACGGGTCCGAGGTGGAGATGGTGAGCAGTTTCCAATTCCTACGGGTGCACATCTCCAAAATCTGTCCTGGTCCACCCATGTCGACGCTATCACCAAGAAAGCACAACAGCGCCTATACTTCCTCAGGAAACTAAGAAAATTCGGCATGTCCACATTAATCCTTACCAACTTTTACAGATGCACCATAGAAAGCATCCTATCGGGCTGCATCACAGCCTGGTATGGCAACTGCTCGGCCCAGGACCGCAAGATACTTCAGAGGGTCATGAACACCGCCCAGTCCATTAC
Organism: Scyliorhinus canicula; assembly: GCF_902713615.1. Lineage (NCBI taxonomy): Eukaryota > Metazoa > Chordata > Chondrichthyes > Carcharhiniformes > Scyliorhinidae > Scyliorhinus > Scyliorhinus canicula. The sequence goes on from NC_052147.1 coordinate 208,291,173, forward strand.
ACGAACCTGCCTCCCATCCATTGACTCCATCTACACCTCCCGCTGCCTGGGGAAAGCAGGCAGCATAATCAAAGATTCCTCCCACCCGGCTTACTCACTCTTCCAACTTCTTCCATCGGGCAGGAGATACAGAAGTCTGAGAACACGCATAAACAGACTCAAAAACAACTTCTTCCCCACTGTCACCAGACTCCTAAATGACCCTCTTATGGACTGACCTCATTAACACTATACCCTGTATGCTTCATCCAATGCCAGTGCTTATGTAGTTACATTGTATATCTTGTGTTGCCCTATTATGTATTTTCTTTTATTCCCTTTTCTTCCCATGTACTTAATGATCTGTTGAGATGCTTGCAGAAAAATACTTTGCACTGTACAATACACGTACATATAAAATATAAAATCGGTACACGTGACAATAAACAAATCCAATCCAATCTAATTTAGCCTGATCCAGTTCAAAGTGGCCCACAGGGCTCACATGACGGTAGTTCGGATGAGCATGTTCTTTGAGGAGGTGGAGGATAGATGTGGGTGGTGTGGGAGTAGTCCAGCTAGCCATGTGCATATGTTCTGGGCATGTCCGAAGTTGAGGGGATTCTGGCAGGGATTTGCAGACGTTATGTCAGAAGTCCTGGAAGGGAGGGTAACCCCGAGTCCAGAACTGGCAATATTTGTGGTATCGGATGATCCAGGGGCCAAGGTGGGGAGGGAGGCTAATGTCCTGGCCTTCTCCTCCCTGGTGGCCCGGAGACGGATTTTGCTGGGATGGAGAGACTCGGAGCCCCCGAAGTCAGGTGTGTGGGGCAGCAATATGGCAGGGTTTCTCACCCTGGAAAAAATCATGTTCACCTTGAGAGGATCAACTCAGGGGTCGCTCAAAGATGGCAGCCGTTCATCAACTTCTTCAAAGAAAATTGAACGTCAGTAGTAAGGGAGGGGGAATACGGTGGGGGTGGGAAGAAAATCAGAGGCATGGCAGTGTTATATAAAGATAGGGAACTCAGTATATGGGTAGTTAGGAAATAGGGCGCGGGCAGTTGGGGAATTGTGTTTGTTTTGGATTCTTTTCTTTTTTTATATATTACATGTGTCGGCCCACGCAACTGTTTAAGAAATGTTACTGTGGACTTCCGGTGGCGGCTATGAGGGAGTAAGTCGCACATTTGGTGGCTCTCGCTCCGGAATGACTTTAAGACCCTTTTCCCTGGCATTTTTGACCTTTTGAGCGCTGGAGTGAAAAACAATAGCACTCTAGATCTGAATCCATACAGAGTTGTATGGACTTAAGGAGCAGAAGGGAGCGAAAACAGGCGAAGAAGGGGCTGAACAAAGGTGGTGTGGAAGCTCAAGTGGGAGGAAAGATGGCCGATGAACGGACCATGGAAAGAACGGTCCAGGCAGCACTGGACAACATGCTGCAGGTCATGAAAGAGAGCTTTGCAGCACTGAAGCGGGATAATTTGGAACCGCTCCAGAAAGCGGTGGAGCGACTTGACCAGAGGCTGGATGCTCAGGATAAGAAGGTCCAGGCACTGGAGAAGACAGTGGAAGAGCAGGCGGATTTCCAAACGGTAGCGGATGTGGAAATTAGTAAGTTGAAGGAGCAGCAAGCAAGGCTGATGGACAAGCTGGAGGACCTGGAAAACTGGTCTTGCCGGCAGAATCTGAGAATCATTGGGCTCCCGGAGGGGGCCGAGGGAGTGGATGCCACGGCATATGTGGCCGACATGCTGCAGAAGCTGGTGGGGGATGATTTCTTCCCGCGTCCGTTGGAGCTGGTCAGGGCAGACAGTGAAGGCGAGGCAGCCACGAGGGTTTCCCCCGGCGATGGTGGTCAGGTTCCATAGGTTCGTGGACAAGGAGCGGGTTCTACAGTGGGCCAAGAGCACGAGGAGCTGCTCATGGAACAGTGTCCTGCGCATCTACCAGGATCTGAGCCAGGAGGTGGCCAGAAGGAGGGCAGCCTATAGACAAATTAAAGAGATCCTGTTTAAAAAGGTCAAGTTTGGGCTACTTTTCCCGGCGCGGCTTTGGGTCACATACCGGGAACAGCAACATTATTTTGACGACCCGGAGGAAGCGATGGACTTCGCTAAGGGGCATGGACTGGTGCCGAACTGAGGACCCATGGACTCAAGTTAGAGTGTACTAAGGGATGTCTGCATTTGTTCGTAGATTGCCCTTCGTGTTAGCGATGTCGCTCGGCATGTTCTTTTACTTAAAATTGGGGGTGTTCTTGTGTTTGTATTTGCCTGTTTGAAAGTTTTAAAGTTAAAGCCAAAGTGATAGTTAAAGTTTAAGTTATTGGGTGCTGGGGTGCTGTTCGGGTTCTCTGCTTTTTTTTCTCTTCTGGGAATGTTGCTTTGTTCTTTGTTTGTTTTCTCTCTGTCTTGGTCCCAGAGCGATTGCTCGAACAGGGCTGTTCTGGGGAGGTAGTGTTGATGGGCGGGCGGGGAGCGGCGGGGATAATAGGTGTGAGACATGGTGGCGCCGGAGATGGAAGCCACCAGGCTAGCTCCTTTGAGCTAGTCAATGGGAGCGAGATGGGGGGTGTGTATACAGCCAGTATATGGCAGGGGTTAGGTTACAAAGGGTTGTTGCTGGGGAGGGGGGAAGATGATCTGCTGACGAGGGAGGGAACTAACTGAACCAGGTTACAGGGAAGAGGTCGGGGGTGGGAGCTGCCAAGAGGCGGACCAGGGGAGGCGTGGCACATGGGCAGGGGGTGGGCCCAAGTCGGGGGATGGCTGATCGGTGTAGGGGGGGGCAGGTTGCCCTCCAACCAGGCTGATCACCTGGAATGTTAGAGGATTAAACGGGCCGGTCAAGAGGACACGTGTGTTCGTGCACTTACGGGCTCTGAAGGCGGATGTAATGTTACTGCAGGAGACACATTTGAAAGTGGCGGACCAGATTAGATTACGAAAGGGCTGGGTTAGCCAGGTCTTTCATTCGGGGCTTGACGCTAAGACCAGAGGGGTCGCGATCATGATTAACAAACGGGTTAAATTTGAGGCGGACAGCACAGTTGCGGATAGGGGTGGTAGATTTCTCATGGTCCGGGGCAAGCTTGAGGGGGTGAAGGTGGTCCTAGTGAATGTTTACGCTCCAAACTGGGATGATGTAGATTTCATCAAAAGGCTGCTGGGGAAAATCCCCAACTTGGATTCACACAAGTTGATTATGGGTGGGGACTTTAATACAGTCCTCGACCCCGACCTCGACCGGTTGTGCTCCAGAACGGGCAGGGTCCCGGCAATGGCAAGGGAACTGAGAGGGTTCATGGAACAAATGGGGGGGGAAGACCCCTGGAGAATCAGCCAGCCGACGGGGAAGGAGTTCTCATTCTATTCACATGTTCACAAGGTTTATTCTCGTATTGACTTCTTTATTATGAGTAGGGACTTTTTGGATGGGGTGAGGGATACTGAATACTCGGTGATCACTATTTCGGACCATGCTCACATTGGGTCGACCTGCTGGCCTGCATAGAAAGTTACCAGCGCCCACAATGGAGGTTAGAGGTGGGATTGTTGGCAGAGGAGAGGGTGTGTGAGAGAGTGGGGAAATGCATGCAGGACTACCAGCAGGTCAACGATACAGGGGAAGTCTCAGCAGCGGTGCTCTGGGAGGCGCTGAAGGCGGTGGTGAGAGGGGAACTGATCTCAATCCGAGCCCATAGGGACAAAACGGACAGGGCGGAGATGGACAGACTGGTGCAGGAGATGACACAGACGGATAGGGAATATGCGGACTCCCCGAGGGCAGAGCTACTTAGGGAACGACAGAGACTGCAGGTGGAGCTGGGAGCGCTATCCACTGGGAAGGCCGTGGAGCAACTCAGAAAGGCCAGGGGTGCGATGTATGAGTATGGGGAGAAAGCCAGCAGAATGCTTGCACAGCAACTTAGGAAGAGGGAGGCGGCCAGGGAGATAGGGACGGTAGTGGACGGGGCAGGGAACCGGGTGGGAGACGCGGCAGGATTGAACAGGGTATTCAGGGACTTTTACAGTAAGCTGTATACCTCGGAACCCCCCACGGGGCCGGAGGCGATGAGGCGCTTCTTAGATGGGCTGACCTTCCCAAAGGTGGGCAAGGGGATGGTAGAGGGGCTGGGGGCCCCGATCAGAGCTGAAGAAGTAATGGGGGGCCTGAAGGGCATGCAGTCGGGTAAAGCCCTGAGACCGGATGGGTATCCAGTGGAGTTCGACAAAACGTTTGCGGGTACACTGGGGCCGGTGCTGGTTAGGGTGTTTAACGAGGCGAGGGACAATGGGGTGCTACCCCCGACGATGTTGCAAGCCACCATCTCGCTGATATTAAAACGGGATAAGGATCCGGAGGTCTGTGGGACCTATAGGCCAATCGCCCTGATTAATGTAGACGCTAAACTGCTGGCCAAGATCCTGGCGTCCAGAATCGAAGACTGGGTACCGGACGTGATTGTGGACGACCAAACGGGGTTTGTTAAGGCCAGGCAGCTGGTAGCCAACCTAAGAAGGCTACTTAATGTGATTATGTTGCCCCCGGAGGGCAGACAGAAGGAGGTAGTGCTGGCAATGGATGCCGAAAAGGTTTTTGACCGGGTGGAGTGGGACTATTTATGGGAGGTGCTGGGAAGGTTTGGGTTTGGAGAAGGCTTTGTGAACTGGGTTAGCCTGCTATATCAGGCCCCGGAGGCTAGTGTAAAGATGAACAGAACGACATCTTGAGTATTTTAGACTACACCGCGGGACAAGACAGGGATGCCCCCTCTCTCCACTGTTGTTTGCGTTGGCCATAGAACCGCTGGCAATTGCTCTGAGAGCGGCAAGGGGATGGAAGTGAATGGTCAGGGGGGATAGAACACAAGGTCTCGCTCAACGCGGATGACCTGCTTTTGTATGTGTCAGATCCAGCGGCAGGGATGGACAGGATTTTGGAAATCCTAGGGGAGTTTGGCCGGTTTTCGGGCTACAAGTTGAACATGACAAAAAGTGAGATGTTTGTGGTGCAGGCGAGGGGTCAGGAGAATAGGCTGAGGGAGCTACCATTTAGGCTGGTTGGGGAAAGTTTTAGGTATTTAGGGATACAAGTGGCACGCGACTGGGGTAAGATACATAAGTTGAACTTGTCCAGGCTGGTGGAACAAATGAGGAGCGAGTTTCGGAGGTCGGATGCACTCCCGCTGTCACTAGCGGGGAGAGTACAGACAGTGAAGATGACGATCCTCCTGAGATTCCTATTTATTTTTCAGTGTCTCCTTATTTTCATTCCGCGGTCCTTCTTTAAAACAATCAATCAAATCATCCTGGGATTTGTTTGGGCGGGGAAGTCCCCGCGGGTAAAGAGGGGGATGCTGGAACGGATCCGTAGCGAGGGGGGGGTGGCGTTGCCGAACCTCAGCAACTACTACTGGGCGGCTAACATAGCCATGATAAGGAAATGGATGGTGGGTACGGGGTCGGTTTGGGAGAGGGTGGAGGCTGCTTCGTGCAGGGTCACCAGTTTGGCAGCCCTGGTCACGGCTCCCCTGCCGTTCCCGCCGGCCAGGTACTCCACCAGCGCTATAGTGGTGGCGGATTTGGGGCCAATGGAGGAAGCATAAAGGGGAAGTGGGAGCGTCGGTCTGGTCCCCAATATGTGACAACCACCGATTTGTCCCGGGGAAGATGGATGGTGGGTTTCGAGCGTGGTGGAGGGCGGGGGTGGGAAGGATGGGCGACTTGTTCCTGGACGGGAGCTTCGCGAACATGAGGGCGCTGGAGGAGAAGTTCGGGCTGGCGAGGGGGAATGACCTTCGGTATTTGCAGGTGCGGGATTTCATATGTAGACAGGTCCCGTCCTTTCCACGCCTTCCACCAAAGGGGATCCAGGACAGGGTAATTTCCAGGGGTGAGGTAGGAGAGGGGAATGTCTCGGATATTTATAAGGAGCTTATGGGAGCGGAGGACACAGGGACCGAGGAACTGAAACTTAAGTGAGAGGAGGAGCTTGGTGGAGAGCTGGAGGGAGGCGTATGGGCAGACGCTCTGAGGAGGGTAAATGCAACCGCAACATGTGCCAGGCTCGGTCTGATTCAGTTCAAGGTAGTTCACCGGGCCCACATGACGGTGGCCCAGATAAACAAATTCTTTGGGCTGGAGGACAAGTGTGCTAGATGTGGGGGAGGACCAGTGAACCATATCCACATGTTCTGGGCGTGTCCAAAACTCAGGGGATACTGGCAGGGATTTGCGGACTTCATACCCCGGTACTGAAAACAAGGGTGGCGATGAGTCCAGAGGTGGCGATTTTTGGGGTGTCGGAAGACCCGGGAGTCCAGGAGGGGATAGAGGCCGACGTTGTGGCCTTTGCTTCCCTGATAGCCCGGCGATGAATACTGTTGGCCTGGAGGGACTCAAAGCCCCCCAAAGACCGAAGTATGGCTGTCGGACAAGGCAAGCTTTCTCGGCTTGGAAAAAATCAAGTTCACCTTACGGGGATCACTATCGGGGTTCGCCCGGAGGTGGCAACCATTCATCAACTTCTTTGCGGGGAACTAATCATCAGCAGGGGCGGGGGGGGGGGGGAAATAGTGTAGAGTAGGGGGAAGAATAGGCGGGTCCATTTGCGAGAGTGGTACTGTTATTTGCACTATGTTTTTTGTAATTGGTATCTGCACACTAATGCATATTGTTACTGTTTACAATGCCAAAAATACCTCAATAAAATTGTCTGTTAAAAAAGAATGTTACTGTGTTAAACTGTGAAAATTTTAAATGCTTCAACAAAATATTTTCTAAAAAAAAAGCACAACAGTGCCTATACATTCTGAGGAAACTAAGGAAATTCAACAAGTCCACATTGACTCTTACCAACTTGTATACTTGCATATGAGGAAGCATCCTATCTGCCTGCACCACAGCCTGGTATGGCAACTGTTCGGCCCAAGACCATAAGAAACTACAGAGTCGTGAACACTGCCCAGTCCAGTACACAAACCTGCTTCCCATCCATTGACTCTGTCCGAACCTCCCGCTGCCTTGGGAAAGCGGGCAGCGTCATCAAAGACCCTTCCCACCCAGCTTCTACACTCTTCCAACTTCTTCTATTAGGCAAGAGATTCAAAAGTCTGAGAATACGCACTAACAGATTCAAAAACAGCTTTTTCCCCGCTGTTACCAGACTCCTAAACAACCCTCTTATGGACTGATCTGATCTCTTCGCACATTTTCTCTACTGAGTAGTACTGCACTCCGTATGCTTCACCCGAAGCCTGTGTCTAAGTATTTACATTGTGTATTTTATGTATGGCCTCTTTATTTTATTTTCATGTATGGAATGATCTGTCTGAACTGCACGCAGAACAATACTTTTCACTGTACCTCGGTATATGTGACAATAAATAAATCCAATCTAATCTAATCAAACCCAATGCTGAATGCTCTCCAGGGCTTGTAGCATGTGGGCACAGACTATTTCACTATCTGCGGAGTTATGAATGTTGCTGAACTTTTTGCAATCATCATTGAACAGCCCTACTTATGATGGAGGGACGGTCGTTGATGAAGTAGTTGCAGATGATTGGGCCGAGGGCAGGACCCTGAAAAACCCCTGCAGTGATGTCCTGGGATTCGGATGATTACCCTCAAACTATTACGTTCATCTTCCTTTGTGCTCGGTGTGACTCCCAACAAGTGAAGAGTTTTTTCCCTGATTCCCATTGGCTCCAGTTTTGCTAGGGATCCTTGATGCCATATTTGGTCAAATGTTGCCTTGATGTCAAGGGCAATCATTCTTGCCTCACCTTGGGAGCTCAGTTCTTTTATCCATTTTTGGATCAAGGCTGTAATGAGGTCAGGAGCTGAGGACCCCTGGCAGAATCCAAACTGAACATCAGTGGACAGATTATTACTGAATAAGTTCTGCCAACTCCAGCATGGTGCCACCACCAAGCACACCTTCCCTCTAAACATTCCATACGGGCAACCTGGTTGGCTCCTCCATCTCCCCCAACACCTCATCCCCTTCCCATTCAATTGCAGAAGATGTAACACCTGCCCCTTTACCTCCTCACCGTTCAAGACCCCAGGTGAAGCAGAGATTAATTTGTGCTGGGTAGATGCTAGTGCTGTAGTTGTACTGGAACTGCTTGGCTAAGAACGTAGCTGGTCCTGGAACACAAGTCTTCAGTGTTATTGTCAGGGCCCATAGTCTTTGCAGAATCCAGTGCCTTCAGCCGCTTCTTGACATGTGGAGTGAATCAAATTGGCTAAAGACTGGCATCTGTGATGCTGGCAACCTCAGGAGGAGGCTGAAATGGATCATCCACTCCGTTTTTCTGGCTGAAGATGGTTGCAAACACTTCAGACATGTTTGTGCACTGATGTGCTGGGCTCCCCTATCATTGAGAATGGGGATATTTTCCAAAGCGTGGGGGATTCTGGCAGGTGTCTGCCGACGTTATGTCGGACGTTCTGAAAGTGAGGGTGGTCCCGAGTCCAGAGTTGACAATTTTTGGTCTGTCAGAAGTCCAGGTGGCGAGAGAGGCCAATGTCTTGGCCTTTGCCTTCCTGGTAGCCTGGATACGGATTTGGTTGGAGTGGAGGGGCTCGGACCCCTCTAAGTCGGGAGGGGTGGTAAGCGACCTGGCAGGGCTTTTCAGGCTAGAGAAAATAAAGTTCGCATTGATGGGCTCGGTGGAAAGGTTTGCCTAGAGGTGGCAGCCGTTTATCAACTTCTTTGGGAACAATTAAGCTATCAGCAGTGGGGGGGGTTAATAAAGGGGGAGTTGTGTAAGGTGGGGGCAGGTCGGTGGGGAATTTGTTTCTTGGTGTGCTTGTGTTGCAATTTAAAATATAAATGCCTCAATAAAATATTTTAAAAAAAGAAGAGAATGGGGATGCTTGTGGAGCCGCCTCATCCCGTTAGTTATTTAATTGTCCTCCACCATTCACGACTGGATGAGAACTTAGATCTGGCCTGTTGGTTATGGGATTGCTTAGTTCTTGTCTATTGTATGCTGCTTTCGCTGTTTGGCACACAAGTAGTTCTGTGATGTCACTTCATGATGTTGACACCCTATTTTTAGGTATGTCTGGTGCTTCTCCTGGCATACCCTCCTTCATGCTTCAAGTTGCTAGATGTGTTTGAAATCAATCCCCTTTAGCACAGTGTTAGTGCGACACAATATGATGGAGGGTATCCTCAATCAAGACGGGACTTCATCTCCAAATGTACTGTATAGTTGTCACTCCAATTGATTCGTAAATTCTGCCTCCTGGCTCTGTTCCCCAGCTCTTCAAGCTGCTCCTGCATCCTCCTCTGACGGGCGTTCAGCTCCTCCACCTCGTGCTCCAGCTCCGTTACCGTGCCCGCCTGACTGGAGAGCTTCGCCTCGACCTCCCTGAGCGCCTTCCCTTGGGCCGCCTGTGTCTCGACCATTCGGTCCATCATCGGGTCCAGCGTGTCCCTCCTCAGCTCGGCGAAGCAGTTCTTGAAGAACTCCATCTGCTCCTCCCTTGGCCAGTGAGCCTCCGCTCCCCGGTCCCCGCCGTCCGCCATGCTTGGCCGCCCGGCCTGGGGTCCCCGCTGCTCCCGCTTCGATCCTTGCCGCTCCACTCGACCACTTCTGGTCCAGCTGCCCATACCCCGGAAAGGAAGCCTCTTCCCTATCGTCTCCTCCACCGATTCAGGCTGCCAGGTCCCAAAAAAGTCCGTTGACAAAGGTCCGTTTGCCCATCTCGGGCGGGAGCGATCCGACCTGCGACCTGTCTCCTCGAGGGCGCCACCGGAAGTGTCACTCCAATTGATAATGTCTTGAATAGATACATCTGCGACATGTAGATTGGTGAGGATCAGCAAGTAGGTTTTTCCATCTTCTTGATTTCCTCAGCTCCTGCTGCAAAACCAGTGTAGCCTTTAGGATTCAACCAGCTCAGTTAGTAGTGGTGCGAATGAGCTACTCCTAGTTATGAACATTGAAGTGCCTCACCAGAGTATATTCTGTGCCCTAGCCACATTCAGTGCTTCCTCCAAGTGGTGTTCAGCATGGAGGAGTACACACATCAGCTGAAGGGGTGGGTGGTAATCAGCCGCAGGTTTCCTTGGCCATGTTTTACATGATGCCATAGGGCTTCATGGGGTCCAGAGTTGAGGTTGAGAATTGTGCTGCCACTTCTGGACACAGCTAGTGATAGTGATGGTGGTATCTGGGACATTGTCTGTAAGGTATGATTCCATGAGTATGCATGTCAGGCTGTTGCTCAACTTGTCTGTAGGACAGCTCTCCCAATTTCAGCACCAACTGCCCAGATAGTAATAAGGAGGACTTTGCAATGCGATCGGGCTGGAGTTGCCGTTGTGATTCCTGGTGCCGAGTCGATGCTGGGTGGTCCATCTGGGTTCATTCCTTTTTGGATACTTTGTAGTGGTTTGATATGACTGAATAGTTTGTAAGGCCATTTCAGAGATCATTTGAGAGTCAACCATATTGCTATGGATCTGGGGGTCACATGTAGACCAGATCAGGTAAGGATGTCCGATTTCCTCCCCAAAAGGGGATTAGTGAACCAAATGGATTTTTATGATAATCGACAATGGTTTCATGGTCACTTTTACCAAAACTAGCTTTCCAATTCCAGATTCGTTATATAACTTGCAACAGCTGCTGTGGTGGGATTCAAATCCATGTCCCCAGAGCATTAGCCTGGGCCTCTGGATTACTAGCCGGGTGACATTCCCACGACACCACCACTACACTTGGTCTTGCCGTTGCAGCTGCGTCATTTGGAAGTGTGGCATTAAGATGGAGGGATATAAATGAGGAATTTTGAGCCTTCCCAGATAAAATTGCAATTCCTTTCTTCTCTCGCCCATCAAAAGTTATTTATTATCTTCTTACAATATGTGAGATTAAACCATCTATCTGTTTTATTTTTAGTGTAGTGCAGTTATGATTAATTACATGTATTTTATTTTGTATTTCTTTATACTTGATGCTTTTTCTTCTATTTGCAGACGTGGCAAACCACTGTACCTGTGCAACGAACGCTATAAAGTTTTAGAGCAACAATGGGTGACACATACCTTTGATCACATCAATAAAAGATGGGGGCCACATTACAATGGATTATAACTGACATCCTTCCTGAAATATGGCCATCAAGAAGCTTTAGTTCATACAAATGTTACGGAGTTTATTTTTTAAAGTAGCCATTTTGTTAAAAATCAATCCACAAAAATCATTATTCTGCATATGCAAAGGTGCTATTAATATCACTTTTATGGCACTGTGTGAAACATCTCAGCAAACCTAAAAGCCTGAGTCCAGAAATGGGTTAAAATATCTATAAAGTAAAGACCTATTATTTATTAGTCATATTGAAGCAATTGTAGCAATGTATGAGTACAATAAGCACAATTTGAATTTGTATGTGTCCCTCATTAAAATTGGTGCAATGTTTATAGTACACGGCCAAGACAGATACAGTGTGTAATTTTTGAAGAGTTGGTTGCTGATTCCCTTTCATTAGGAAAAGTAATCATCTGTAGGAGGATAAAACCTGGTCATATACACTTGATAGCGGTACACTATTTAGAATTTTTTATTTGAAGCCTGCTGCATCTGTTGTGACATTTTTTCTGATAAGTTTGTGCTGAGTTTTTCCTTAGTTTAGAGAGGTTTTGATTTATAACTGGCCATAATAATTCTTACAAAGTTTACTGTAACTTGCCCAGTTTATTTAAAACAATTATACAAGAGAAGGCTTCAATCTGTAGAAACTTCTGAATTAAAAGAAAATTAGGCTGTAAAACATTCAGTCTCAGGAAATTTTGTTTCTTATTTTGTTAAAGGTAATTGAGAAAAATAAATATTTGGAACTGACTGCTACTAATAACAGAACTACATTTTTTTTAACCAATTGCTTATTTGGGAACCTAGCTTTATGCTTTGACAGTTTATAAGCACCTTATGGAGATGGTGTGTTTACTAAGTTTGGTCACCATATAAAATTTAAAATGTTCTCATTACAGATGTGCCACCTTGACACTGTGGTATGTTATATGATGATTAGAACTGAAGTACGTCAGCCCTCCCTATCGCAGATATCTGTTTCTGATAACCATTGTCAGCTCTAGGTTTAATTGTATTGCAGTTGTGCAGAGTAATTACTACCATTTCTATCTGATTTACTAAACAGTAGAAATTCAGATCATTGTGGAAAATGAGCAGTCCTAATGTATCCTCACGGCCAATGTGCAGTTGAGATCCAGAATTTAACTGCAACATGGTGTGGACACTACTCATTTTGTCTTTTCATTATAGAAATTACAGTGATTCCGGAGATCTGAAATCTTGCTTTTTGTTTACTTTTTTTAAATTCAGCTGACTTTAGCAAATAATTTTCAGCTTTTGACTAAAGTATAGCTTGTCTAGACATTTCTAAATGTCTAGTTTCAAAACTGCATAAAATATGTTTTATTTTTGGTGTTCAAAGGAAGAAAGCATTTCAGTCATATTTATACCTGATGCAAAGGCACACAGACTTGTTAACAAACATTTATGGCTACTAAATCATGAAAAAATATACTACAAAGAATGTAATAAAATTACATATTCAGGGAAGGAATTCATTAAATGCTACAACTCATAAATACAGAAAACAGTATAATTACAAGCTTGGTCCCATCAGTATCGTCACGGACTGGCTTGTGAGATTGTTTGCAGTGATTGATCTTTGTAAAACATTGGGAGCTACTGAAAATTGATGTATAATAGCTAATCAGATATTTTGTTTCACTCAGATACAATTTTTCACTTAACAAATATTTTAAAATTCTATAAAGGTTTCATAATTCAATAGTTATACCATCATCTGACATGCAAAAATAATTGACAGACTTAATGATGCCTAATGGCAAATTTGTCAAGTGTTCTTTTTAAAAATAAAAAGGATCTGTGAGAGTGCAGTGCAGAATATAACTAATAAACAGCATTAAAGACTTAAGCAGTTCAGCTACAGTATATGCTTATAAGCCAGACAGCAGTGAGCACAAGTGTATAATTGTACCTGCTAATGCTGTGAGTATGGTATTTAATTATGAATCATCCTAAGCTAATTTTAAACGGAGCATTCTTTATTGCTCTGATTCTTAAAGATGGTGATTGGCTTTTGTTTTCTTTTTATTCCCATACTAGCTCAGTTTGATTGCCAGACATGCAGTTGATTATAAATGTACTTGAATTTGTGCATGCTGCTGAATTTTTATTTTAGTTTTCCTAAGTTTTCTAAGACCCACTTACAAATTAATATTTTCATGCAAAACAAGTGGTGTGTAATTTGAGATAGAAGTTGAGTGTTCACCAGTGTGTTACCCTGTATGAATGAATGTTAAATACAGTACATTACTGTAAAAGCTGAACATTTTCTGGCACATTGAAAATTAAACCTTAGGATTAATCAAAATATGACTGTAAAATATGTTAATAAAAATATGTAAATCATGTGTGTCTTTTTTAAAGCAAGATTTTAAGTAACTAATAACTCACTTATCCGATATTGTGAAAATAGAAAGCAGAAGTTCACTTTTAGTAATGGATACTTATAAAATTAATTTACCATACCAAAGGTTTACCGGTGGACAACCTATGTATTCGCTTATCACACTTGAAGTTGGAGACAGACAGATCTTAATGAGGAATATGGTGCTCTTCTGTAACTTAGGGACAGGTGGTCTCAAGTACCACTACCTCTGAACTTGCTCTAAGGAGTATTTCCTCAAACATTTATTTTGATCTGCATTGGTTCAGGTTGGAAAACCCCTCTGCTTCAGTGGCATCTGGAAACATTCAAAGTCCTAAGCCTAAAAATGCAAAAGTCTTCACATCTATCCTTAAATGTATGCATTTCAATTCTTTACTTTCAGTTTTTAAAAAATGATCACCAGAAAGACTCTGGGGTGAGCCAAAGTTTGCTGTTTAGATGCATACTAGGTACTGTTTTAGAAGATAATTGAGTAACATCATACTTTTAAAATAAGTTTATTGTAAAGATACTGGCTTACATACATTTAGTTGACCAGCACTAGGAATTGTCATTATGAACTTGAAGTTCACAACGATGCACTGTCAACTGGCCACTGGAATCCAAGCCTGAAATACTAAGCACCTAGAAAAGAGAGGAAGTAGAAGAAGACTTTTTTGTGGCAAGTTATTGTGTTGTCACAAAGGTTCTAAAGTACAGATGAAGTAGCCTATTCTGTTATTGATTATCTTTCCACAGAATATTTAATTGCTTTGTGATTGCTATCAGTCTTTGCTTCCACTATTCCACCCAGAAGGCCATTCGAGTTATCAGTCACCCTTGATCACTCCTGAACTTGTAGATTATCAGTGTTTTCCTTGTGTGATGTCGATTCAGAGTCAGCAACTTGTCATTAAATAATGCCTTAAAGATAGAAAAACATTACAACATGTTTCACAGAGACACAATCAGACAAAGATGAAGAGAGGCTAAGAGGGAGAAACCTGGAGGGAGACCAAACATCTGAGTTTTAAGTAAAATCATAAAGGAGATGGAGAGGCTGATGGGTCAGAATTCTATGGGGTCACTTAGAAAGTAGGAGAGTGAAGGACCAGAAGTCCAACATCTTTACCCCACTTTTGGATTTTACAGACAGTATCAAACGTGAAGGGCAGACTTTACACATTGCTGTGGTGGGACCCAGGCTGAATTATCTCCAGTTGTCAAAGTGTCAGTGAAGGCTAAGGCTCCAGGGAGGCAAGTTGCTGATCTCTGTATCATGGTAGCACAGTCGTTAGCACTGTTGCTTCACAGTGCCAGGGTCCCAGGTTCAATTCCCTTGGGTCACTGTGTGGAGTCTGCAGTTTCTCCGTGTGTGTGTGGGTTTTCTCTGGTTTCTTCTCTCAAGTCTTGTTAGGTGTATTGGACATTCTGAATTCTCCCTCTGTGTACCCGAACAGGCGCCAGAGTGTGGTGACTAGGGGCTTTTCACAGTAACTTCATTGCAGTGTTAATATAAGCCTACTTGTGACGATTATAAAGATTATTATTATGGATTGAGTTGAGACTCGTGCAGGTTGGTGGACAACTGTTGACAATGGCCCTGAACATCAGATCTTTCCAGTGTTTGACATGTGTGGGTTTTGCTAGTTGGGTGTCCCATCAGTGCATCAAAGAAATGACCAGTATCATGTTCAAGAGGGTGACTATTCTGTGCTACGAAACTGACCTAGACAGAGAAACTGAGAGGTCGACTGGGTCTGGGGCTATCACAGCATGTCTGCAGGTAAAGATGTCACTGACTGCATGCATGCAGCAATCAAGGCTCCCACCAACCAGCCACTGGCCTTCAACAGAAAGAATTTCCACTCACTCAGTGTTTAACTGGTTTGCAACCAACAAAAGCAGATCCTTAAGACTTGTGTATGGTTGTCACTAAGCAGCCATGATGCATGAATACTTAGACAGTCCCAGGTGTTTTAGGGTTTCCAGTCTCTGGGTCTTGGGATTGATAACTGGGAGACGAGGCTATCCACTGAGGATGTTGCTGCTTATGCCTATGAGGACACCACATTTGGATGCAGAGATGTGGAACACCGGCCACTGAATAGCCAACGAGCAAGCAATTGGTCTTCTGAAGATGGGATTCAGCTGCCGAGACTGACCCAGTGGAGTCCTCCCGCAAGAGTCCTAAGTATTTTGATGATCTGCTGGCATTGCGACACCTTTGTAGTAGGCCATTTAACTCCTTGTGCCTGCTTCGTTATCCAATAAGATCATAGGTGAGATTGTGACCTCAACACCACATTCCTGCCTGCAACTTTCCCTTCAACTTCAAAAATCTGCCTAAGTCAGCCGTGGTTATATTTAATGACCCAGTCTCCACTACTCTCTGGGTAGAGATTAAAAACTCCTCTGAGAGAAGAAATTACTCCTTGTCTCCATCTTAGATAGAGACCCTTTATTCTGAAACTGCAAGGTGGTACAGGATTTCCTCACAAGGGAAAAAAGCATCTACCCAGTCAAGCCCTTGTAACATACCCCAACATGCAGTAGCAAACATATAAGGCACAATTATGGTCTCGCTTATGAGTCTGATGATTCTGGACATCCGACCAAAGAAGAAATTCATTTTGCACCTATTGAAACAGTGATGTCAAAGAAAATTCATTGATTACAAATCAGATACTACATTCTTGCACTGCCTCACAAGACATCAAATTTTCATACTAACAAAGCAGCCAAATTATGGCATTTTTAGAAAGAAAATTAGAATTACAGTAAGCTTATAAGAAATCGAGATCCATTTTTTTCATTGAATACCTTATCCCCAGCTAACAAATTGCTGTGACTAATTGATAACAATGTAGGGCATGATTTACTAGACTCGTTGCGCCCGACTTGGTGACACAGCGAGGCCATTGAATCTCGTGAAATACGTCTTGCGAGATTCGGAATCCTTTAAACGAGCCGCATGGCTCATTTAAATATGCTGCATTTTCCAGACCGCCCTGGAACTAATGGCCTCCCTAGTGAGGTCTCAACCAGGCACTGTCCCATACAAAAATGGACCAGAGTAACGGCACCTGGGGGATTTCCAGGCCATTGGAGACCCCTAGGATGGCCTTCTGGCACTGCCAAGGAACACGCCTTGAAGGGGGGCCATGCCCATGAAAGGGGGTCTTGAAGGGTGAGTATGAAAGGGCGTCATAAATCTTGGGGGAGTTAAGGGTTGGGTCCTGAAAGGGGGGAAGCTTGAAATGGGGGGCCCCTCAGCAACCTTATAATTTGGTATCCTCACTTTGGGGGGTGTAGAGTAGCGCACATCTGTGCGCGGGTGTCATTGCCTATGGGTGGGGGGTGTGAGGAACCTCAAGCTCAAAGAGAAATGCTGGAAAATTTCAGCAGGTCTGGCAACATCAGTAGGGAGAGAAAAGAGCTAACGTTTTGAGTTGAGTTGGATTTGAAACGTTAGCTCTTTTCTCTCCCTACAGAGGCTGCCAGACCTGCTGAGATTTTCCAGCATTTTCTCTTTGGTTTCAGATTCCAACATCTGCAGTAATTTACTTTTATCCGGTGCACCCTTTAAAAATGGTAGCCCAATCTCTGAGAAGCCAGTTTGGCCGATGAGTTCAGCTCCCAGTGACAAAAATATTCCTAAGTGTGGGCTTGACCGTGGAGAAGCACCCCAAGGCCCCCAAAAAAAATCCTTTTCCAAGTTGGACCTTTCTTCAGTGGGCGATTGCAACAATGATGTCTTTTTGCTTTTGGAGAATTGGATTTTTGTTTATTTACAAATTAATTATTTCCCAACAATTGTGTGAAGTTCATCAAAGTTTAGACTTAACCTATTATTTTCTTTTTTTTTAACAGACAATTTTATTGAGGTATTTTTGGCATTGTAAACAGTAACAATATACATTAGTGTGCAGATACCAATTACAAAAAAAAAGTGCAAATAACAGTACCACTCTCGCAAATAGACCCGCCTATTCTTCCCCCTACTCTACACTATTCCCCCCCCCCCCCCCCCCCCCCCCCCCCCCCGCCCCTGCTGATGATTAGTTCCCCGCGAAGAAGTCGATGAATGGTTGCCACCTCCGGGCGAACCCCGATAGTGATCCTTGTAAGGCGAACTTGATTTTTTTTCCAAGCCGAGAAAGCTTGCCTTGTCCGACAGCCATACTTCGGTCTTTGGGGGCTTTGAGTCCCTCCAGGCCAACAGTATTCGTCGCCGGGCTATCAGGGAAGCAAAGGCCACAACGTCGGCCTCTATCCCTTCCTGGACTCCCGGGTCTTCCAACACCCGAAAAATCGCCACCTCTGGACTCATTGCGACCCTTGTTTTCAGTAACCGGGATATGACGTCCGTAAATCCCTGCCAGTATCCCCTGAGTTTTGGACACGCCCAGAACATGTGGACATGGTTCGCTGGTCCTCCCCCACATCTAACACACGTCCTCCAGCCCAAAGAATTTGTTTATCCGAGCCACCGTCATGTGGGCCCGGTGAACTACCTTGAACTGAATCAGGCCGAGCCTGGCACATGTTGCGGTTGCATTTACCCTCCTCAGAGCGTCTGCCCATACGCCTCCCTCCAGCTCTCCACCAAGCTCCTCCTCCCACTTGAGTTTCAGTTCCTCGGTCCCTGTGTCCTCCGCTCCCATAAGCTCCTTATAAATATCCGAGACTCTCCCCTCTCCTACCTCACCCCCTGGAAACTGCCCTGTCCTGGATCCCCCTTGGTGGAAGGCGTTGAAAGGACGGGAGCTGTCTACGTACAAAATCCCGCACCTGCAAGTACCGAAAGTCATTCCCGCTCGCCAGCCCGAACTTGATGCGCTATCAATTGTACGAAAGATTGGTACAACAGAGGCTTTATTACAGTCAGATGCGTGGCCTCCTACTGCAGCTGGCAGAATGGCTGATCAGGAGGAATCATGCATATTTATACTGCTCCTTGTGGGCGGAGCTAGCCGGCACGGGCTACCGGCGAACCTGTAGTATAGGTACTACCGTACATCCCCTAATACAGGTGCACACAGTTAACACAGTGGATCACCACATTCACCCCATTAAAAATGAGTCCGGCAGGGGTGGCGTGGAACTATATACACTTATACAGAATTGTGAATTATTTACAGAGGGGAGGGAAAAAATACATATATGTCCATCTTGTAGTCTGGTGCCTGTCAGAGGTTAAGCCTGTCCGGTGGTTTGACGGTTCGCTGGGAGCGACGTAGTGGTGGTGGCGATGTCGGTACTGGCGGTGTCAGTGTCGACGATGTCAGTGCTGGTGGTGTTGGTGCTGGCCAGTAGCTGGATGACTCCAGGAGCATGCCGAAATCTTCCTTGTCCTCTAGCGTGGGCAGGGGAAGGAGGGATGGACCTGGTGGGGCTGATGCTGGGAGCGCCGGGGGAGGGGAGGGTGGCGCGTGTGTGGGAGTGGGACCCGAGGGAGCCAGGTCCCTGAGTGAGACCGTATCCTGGCGGCCGTCAGGGAACTCCACGTAGGCATACTGGGGGTTGGCGTGGAGCAGGCGTACCCTGTCCACCAAGGGGTCCGCCTTGTGGAGTCGGACATGCCTACGTAGTAGAACCGGTCCTGGAGCTGCGAGCCAAGTCGGGAGCGACACCCCGGATGTGGACTTCCTAGGGAAGGTAAAAACACGTTCATGGGGTGTGTTATTCGTGGCAGTGCACAGTAGAGATAGAGAAGAGATAGAGAAATACAGCACAGAACAGGCCCTTCGGCTTGTTCTGCCGAACTTTTGTCCTAGGTTAATCATAGATCATAGAATATTGGACACTAAGGGCAATTTATCATGGCCAATCCACCCAACTTGCACATCTTTGGACCGGATGGAGTGCATCCGGGAGGACCTGCTGCCAGCGAGCGGCTGGGAGGTTCCTGGACTGTAGGGCCAGCTGGACGGCCCTCCATACCGTCCCATTCTCCCTCTCTACCTGCCCGTTTCCCCGGGGGTTGTAGCTGGTCGTCCTGCTGGAGGCGATACCCCTGCTGAGCAGGAACTGACGCAGCTCAACGCTCATGAATGAGGATCCCCTGTCGCTGTGGATGTAGTCGGGGAAACCGAACAGAGCGAAGATGGAGCTGAGGGCCTTGATGACTGTGGCAGACGTCATATCCGGGCATGGGATGGCGAAGGGGAACCTGGAGAATTCATCGACCACACTGAGGATATATGTGTTGCGGTCGGTGGAGGGGAGGGGCCCTTTGAAATCCACACTGAGGCGTTCGAAAGGGCGGGACGCTTTCACCAGGCGCACGCGACCTGGCCGGTAGAAGTGTGGCTTGCACTCAGCACAGACCTGGCAGTCTCTGGTGACTGTCCGTACTTCCTCGACGGAGTAGGGCAGATTGTGGGCTTTGACGAGGTGATACAACCAAGTGACTCCCGGGTGACAAAGGCTGTCGTGCAAGTCACGGAGCTGGTCTACTTGTGCACTGGCACATGTACCTTGAGAGAGGGCGTCTGGGGGCTCGTTGTGCTTGCCGGGGCGATACAAGATCTCGTAATTGTAGGTGGAGAGCTCGATTCTCCACCGCAAGATTTTATCATTTTTGATCTTACCCCGCTGCGTGTTGTTGAACATGAAGGCTACCGACCGTTGGTCAGTGAGGAGAGTGAATCTCCTGCCGGCCAGGTAATGCCTCCAATGCCGCACCACTTCAACGATTGCCTGGGCCTCCTTTTCAACAGACGAATGTCGAATTTCAGAGGCATGGAGGGTGCGGGAAAAGAATGCCACGGGTCTGCCGGCCTGGTTTAGAGTGGCGGTGATGGGACCATCAATTCACGCGACGCGTGGTTAGAAGTGAACAATGGTTTTAATCGTCTTACAACAGAGCCTGCCTGTGACGAGATGAACTCGAGATGAACTGGCGGCAGGCTCACAGCACTGATCTTTATACTTCCGGTTGGGGGAGGAGCCATGGGCGGAGCCATGGGCGGAGCCTGCGAGGTAGTGCCTCCAGTGTCGTATAGCCTCCACAATGGCTTGTGCTTCCTTTTCGACCAAGGAGTGTCGAAGTTCCGAAGCGGATAGGGTTCGGGAGAAAAAGGCGACTGGTCTCCCTGCCTGATTCAGTGTGGCTGCGAGAGCGACCTCTGAGGCATCGCTCTCTACCTGAAAAGGGATGGATTCATCCACCGCCCGCATGGCCACTTTGGCGATGTCCTCCTTGATCCGAGTGAAGGCCTGACGAGCCTCATCCGATAGAGGGAAGAGTGTGGCCTTAAATAGTGGGCGGGCTTTGTCCACATATTGAGGGACCCACTGGGCATAATACGAGAAGAATCCCAGGCACCTTTTGAGGGCCCTGGGACAATGAGGGAGAGGGAGCTGTAAGAGAGGGCGCATACGGTCCGGGTCGGGGCCCAGGACTCCGTTTTCCACGACATAGCCGAGGATGGCTAGTCTGGTCGTGCGGAAAACCCATTTCTCTGTGTTGTAAGTGAGGTTGAGTTTCTGGGCCATCTGGAGAAATCAATGGAGGTTGGCGTCGTGGTCCTGCTGGTCATAGCCGCAGATGGTGATGTTATCCAAGTACGGAAACGTGGCCCGCAGCCCGTACTGGTCCACCATTCGGTCCATTGCTTATTGGAACACCGAGACCCCATTCGTGACGCCAAAGGGAACCCGGAGGAAATGGAAGAGGCGGCCGTCTGCCTCGAACGCCGTGTAGTGGCGGTCCTCCGGGCGGATTGGGAGCTGGTGGTATGCAGACTTCAGATCCACCGTGGAGAAAATACGATACTGGGCGATCTGATTCACCATGTCTGCAATCCTGGGGAGGGGGTACGCATCGAGGAGCGTGAACCGATTAATGGTCTGACTATAATCCACTACCATTTGAAATTTTCCAACGGTCTTGACGATCACCACCTGAGCTCTCCAGGGGCTGTTACTGGCCTCTATGACCCCTTCACGTAGGAGGCTCTGGACCTCGGTTCTGATAAACACCCTGTCCTGCAGGCTGAGTGTGCTGCGAGTGGCTACGGGTTTACAGTCGTAGATTGGCAAAGAGTGGAGGGGGGGGAGATTCTTAGCGTCGCTAGACTGCAGATAGTGAGTGGGGGTCGGGGTCCGCCGAAGCTGAGTGTGAGACTTTTTTAAAAATTTAGATTACCCAATTATTTTTTCCAATTAAGGGGCAATTTAGCATGGCCAATCCACCTACTCTGCACATTTTTGGGTTGTGGGGCGAAACCCACACAGACACGGGGAGAATATGCAAACTCCACACGGACAGTGACCCAGAGCCGGGATCGAACCTGGGACCTCAGCGCCGTGAGGCAGTTGTGCTAACCACTAGGCCACCGTGCTGCCCGCTGAGTGTGAGACATTTGAGATTACACTGGAAATCGAGTCCCAGTAAGAGTGGGGCGCAGAGTTCGGGCAGGACGTATAGCTGAAAATTCGAGTAGCTAGCGCCTTGGATCATTAGAGTCGCGACGGTGCGCCCTTGGAGGTGAACAGAGTAGGAGCCGTGCAGGAAAACCAGGGAGCGAACAGCGTCTTACCAGATCTGGGTGTACGAAGCTCTCGGTGCTCCCGGAGTCGAAGAGGCACGGTGTACTGTACCCGTTGATTTTAACGGTCATCATCGAGTTGCGGAGGTGTTTCGGACACGACTGGTCCAATGTGACCGCGCTGAGTTGCAGGTAGTTGGCAGCTCGATCAGCTGTGCTGGAGTGGCCCCGTGATGAATGCCCGCTGAGGTCGCAGTCTTCGATTTGAGTTTCAGAGTTTGGCGAGGATGGAGCCCAAGATGGCCACCCCCGTGGATTGCACGTGGCGGGCGGCGAGGAAGATGGCGTCCAAGATGGTGGCCCCTATGAGTCGCACGTGGCCGGCCGCGTGGTGTGGTGTTGCCAAGATGGCGGTCCCCATGGGTCGCACGTGGCCTTTGGGGGCGGAGTCGGAGTACAGGCCGCAGCGTTATGGGGCCTGCGGGCCTGCGAGTTCAGGGAGCGAGTGCTCTGGGCTGTGAGAGCGTTTGGGGCAGGAGTTTTCTTCGCCAGGCAGACCCGGGCATAGTGTCCTTTGCGACCGCAGCTGCTGCAGGTCGCATTGCGGGCCGGGCAGTGCTGCTGCGGGTGCTGGGGCTGTCCACAAAAGTGGCACGTTGGTGCAGTATACTGGCTGGGTGGCCGCGCGGCGCAGGCCTGGGGCAGTCGCTGGTCGGGGGCCCATGACAGGGTCGTGGAGTCCGCAGGGAACGAGGTGAGGCTGCGGAACGAGACCTCCATAGTAGTGGCGAGTTCTACAGTGTCTTCTAAGTATTGGGCCCCCTTCTCAAGCAACCGCCAGCGCACCTAGTTGGACCTAAGGCCTGCAACGAATACATCTCGGGCAGCGAGTTCCCTGTTTTCGGCAGCAGTTACAGCTTGATAATTACAGTCCCGGGATAAGGCTTTTAAATCGCGCAGGAATTCTTCCAGCGATTCTGTGGGGCGCTGGCGGCGAGTCGTAAAATCGTGGCGCGCGTAGACCTCATTGACGGGCCTCACATACATTCTGTCGAGCAGGGCCAGGGCCTCCGTATATGAGTTGGTACAATTAAGTTGAGTAGAGATACGATGGCTCACCCTTGCATGCAGTAGGTTCAGTTTCTGCTCCTCCGTAGTTTCTGTAGTGCTTGCTTCAGCCAGGTAGGCCTTGAAACATCGGAGCCAGTGTGAAAAGATTTCTTTCGCCTCTGCATCCTGTGGGTCGGGTTCCAGTCGATCAGGTTTGAGGGCTGATTCCATAGTCGTTTCTTACTGTTTCCTAAGCCGATTAAATTGATGAGACCATCAATTCACGCGACGTGTGGTTAGAAGTGAACAGTGGTTTTAATCGTCTTACAACAGAGCCTGCCTATGACGAGATGAACTCGAGATGAACTGGCAGCAGGCTCACGGCACTGATCTTTATACTTCCGGTTGGGGGAGGAGCCATGGGCGGAGCCATGGGTGGAGCCAAGGGTGGAGCCCAGTACAAACTCCTCATCTCCCCCTATGGGCAAGGCCGCGCGATTACACACAATCTGGTACAGAGTACAGGCTCAATACATGTGGTACAATACAGTGTGAATTACTGAGGATTATAATTCACCACATGTGGCAAGGGCGACATCTGAAGCGTCGCTCTCTACTTGAAAGGGCAGTGTCTCATCTACTGCGTGCATCCCGGCCTTGGCTATGTCTGCTCTAATACGGGCGAAGGCATGTTGTGCCTCGGCTGTGAGGGGAAATTGGGTGGACTGTATAAGTGGGCGGGCCTTGTCCGCGTAGTTTGGGACCCACTGGGCGTAGTAGGAGAAGAACCCCAGGCAGCGTTTGAGGGCCTTGGGGCAGTGGGGGAGGGGAAGCTCCATGAGGGGGCGCATGCGGTCGGGATCGGGCCCTAGGAGTCCGTTTTGGACTACGTAGCCGAGGATGGCTAGGCGGTTGGTGCTGAACACACACTTCTCCTTGTTGTAGGTAAGGTTGAGAAGAGTGGCGGTGTGGAGAAATTTGGCAAGGTTGGCGTCGTGATCCTGCTGGTCGGGGCAGCAGATGGTGACATTGTCCAGGGATGGAAACATTTCCATCCCTGGACAACGTGGCCCGCAGTCCGTACCGGTCAACCGTTCGGTCCATTTCTCTTTGGAATACCGAGACCCGGTTAGTGATGCCGAAGGGAACCCTAAGAAATTGATACAGGCGACCGTTCGCCTCGAAGGCAGTGTATGGACGGTCCAATTTATGGATGGGGAGCTGGTGGTAGGCGGATTTAAGGTTAATCGTTGAGAAGACCCGGTACTGTGCAATCTGATTGACCATATCAGATATGAGCGGGGGGGGGGGTACGTGTCGAGCTGCGTGTACCAATTGATGGTCCACGACCATCCTGTGCTTCTCCCCAGTTTTAACCACCACCACTTGGGCTCTCCAGGGGCTGTTGCTGGCCTCGCTGATACCCTCCCGAAGCAGCCGCTGGACCTCGGACCTGATGAAGGCCTTGTCCTGGGCGCTGTACCGTCTGCTCCTGGTGGCGACGGGCTTGCAATCCACAGTTAAATTGGCAAAGAGAGAGGGAGGGTCAACCTTGAGGGTCGTGAGACCGCAAACGGTGAGTGGGGGTAGGGTCCCGCCGAATTTGAGGGTGAGGCTCTGGAGATTACACTGAAAATCCAGGCCCAGCAATAGTGCAGCACAGAGGTTGGGGAGGGCGTAGAGGCGGAAACCGCTGAATTCTACGCCCTGGACAGTGAGATTGACCACACAGAAACCTCGGATCGGGACAGAGTGGGATCCGGAGGCCAGGGAGATCCGTTGGTTGGCGAGTTGGACCGCGAGGGAGCAGCACCTTACCGTGTCTGGGTGGATGAAGCTGTCGGTGCTCCCGGAGTCCAGTAGGCAAGAGGTCGCATGGCCGTTGATTAGCACTGTCGTCGAAGCGGTGGCCAGGTTGTGAGGACGAGACTGGTCCAGCGTCATAGAGGCAAGCTGCAGGTGGTCGTCTGAGGAGACAGATGGGGAGCGACGGCGACCCGGGTCCAGCGTTCCAGTCCCGAGGGGGAGACAAAATGGCGGCGATGGCGACGTCCGGAGGACCTGTGGGGGAGAAGAATGGGCAGCACGGTAGTATGGTGGTTAGCATAAATGCTTCACAGCTCCAGGGTCCCAGGTTCGATTCCCGGCTGGGTCACTGTCTGTGTGGAGTCTGCATGTCCTCCCCGTGTGTGCGTGGGTTTCCTCCGGGTGCTCCGGTTTCCTCCCACAGTCCAAAGATGTGCGGGTTAGGTGGATTGGCCATGCTAAATTGCCCGTAGTGTCCTAAAAAGTAAGGTTAAGGGGGGGGGGGTTGTTGGGTTACGGGTATAGGGTGGATACGTGGGTTTGAGTAGGGTGATCATTGCTCGGCACAACATCGAGGGCCGAAGGGCCTGTTCTGTGCTGTACTATTCTATGTTCTATGTTCTAAGATGGCGGTGCCCATGCAGCGCATGTTGTAGGGGCAGGGCAAGATGGCGGCGTCCATTGGAGGGCACCCTGCCCCCCCCCCCCCCCCCACACCTATCAGCCATCCCCCTTCTTGGGCCCACCCCCTGCCCATGTGCCGCACCTCCCCTGGTCCGCCTCTTGGCAGCTCCCACCCCCGACCCCTTCCCTGTTACCTGGTTCAGTTCCCTCCCTCGTCAGCAGATCAACACGAAGGGCAATCTGTGAACAAATGCAGACATCCCTTAGTACACTCTAAATTGAGTCCATGGGTCCTCAGTTTGGCACCAGTCCATGCCCCTTAGCGAAGTCCATCGCTTCCTCCGGGTCGTCAAAATAATGTTGCTGTTCCCGGTATGTGACCCAAAGCCGCGCCGGGAAAAGTAGCCCAAACTTGACCTTTTTAAACAGGATCTCTTTAATTTGTCTGTAGGCTGCCCTCCTTCTGGCCACCTCCTGGCTCAGATCCTGGTAGATGCGCAGGACACTGTTCCATCCCCCCCCCCCCCCCCCCCCCCTTGTGGCTGCCCCACCTTCACTCTGTGTGCCCTGTCCAGCTCCAACGGACGTGGGAAGAAATCATCCCCCACCAGCTTCTGCAGCATGTCTGCCACATATGCCGTGGCATCCACTCCCTCGGCCCCCTCCGGGAGCCCAATGATTCTCAGATTCTGCCGACGAGACCTGTTTTCCAGGTCCTCCAGCTTGTCCATCAGCCTTGCTTGCTGCTCCTTCAACTTACTAATTTCCACGTCTGCTACCGTTTGTAAATCCGCCTGCTCTTCCACTGTCTTCTCCAGTGCCTGGACCTTCTTATCCTGAGCATCCAGCCTCTGGTCAAGTCGCTCCACCGCTTTCTGGAGCGGTTCCAAATGATCCCTCTTCAGTGCTGCGAAGCTCTCTTTCATGACCTTCAGCATGTTGTCCAGTGCTGCCTGGACCGTTCTTTCCATGGTCCGTTCATCGGCCATCTTTCCTCCCACTTGAGCTTCCACACCACCTTTGTTCAGCCCCTTGTTTGCCTGTTTTCGCTCCCTTCTGCTCCTTAAGTCCAGACAACTCTGTATGGATTCAGATCTAGAGTGCTATTGTTTTTCACTCCAGCGCTCAAAAGTTCAAAAAAGGCGGGGAAAAGGGTCTTAAAGTCATTCCGGAGCGAGAGCCACCAAATGTGTGACTTACTCCCTCATAGCCACCACCGGAAGTCTTAACCTATTATTTTCAAGCCTTCTGGTATAGATGAAAAGTGCTTATTCCTATTAAAGCTGTTTAATTCTTAGTAAAATGTTAGTAAAACAAAAGAAATGTAGGGAAATGTAGGGAATGTTGTTCTTTCTGGATTTTATTTTGTGATATAGCCAGCTGCATCATTTATTTTTGGTAGTGTGCGTAACTAGGCTTGTGAGAGCAAAACATTTAAATAATGACCATGAATTCCCATTGTCTTATTGGTGATGTGTTAGGCGGGTTGGTTCGACGTTGACTGCAACTGGATGCAGGGAAGCTAGAAACAAACGTCTGACACCGGAGATGATCCAACATGGTTTTATTTAACTATGAACTGCTGTACATGTTTAGCTGTGGGTTGACACTCTACTAATCCTACTGACGATCTCTTACTGGCTCGGCCAGACTTACTAGCTACCACATGGCAATAGTGCCCACTAACTTGTGCACTCTGACTGTCTCAGTATCTGGGTCCCGAAAGAGCGGGAGTCTTAATGCCCTGTGGGCTTTATAGTGGTGGTGTCCTGTCTGGTGATTGGTTGTTCTGTGTTGTGTGTTCATTGGTCATCCTGGGTGTCAATCACTGCCTGTCTGCATCTCATTATAGACATGAGTGGATATTATGACATTTCCCCCCTTTTTTTAAAATAAGTTATGGAACGTGAAGGTATATACATGCCTGACTATGTACAAGTGGTAAGTTAACAAACATATGTACTTGGGAAGGTGTCTATCGTGCAGATACAGAGCAAACTGAACAAAATTTACAAAAGTAAAGTGTTTAGATTCAGACTCTGAGGTTGGCGACGAATTTTAGTCGATCGCTGCAGAGGTGGAGCAGGAGACGCCGGCACTTGGACAGGCGGGATTGCTGGCATTGCGGCGGGATTGCTGGCATTGCGGCGGGATTGCTGGCATTGCGGCGGTGTCGTGGACAGGCAGGATTACTGGCATTGCGGCGGTGTCGTGGACAGGCGGGGTTGCTGGCATTGCGGCGGTGTTGTGGACAGGCGGGATTGCTGGCATTGTGGCGGTGTCATGGACAGGTGGGATTGCTGGCATTGTGGCGGTGTTGTGGACAGGCGGGATTGCTGGCATTGCGGCGGTGTCATGGACAGGTGGGATTGCTGGCATTGTGGCGGTGTTGTGGACAGGCGGGATTGCTGGCATTGCGGCGGTGTCGTGGACAGGGGGGGTTGCTGGCATTGTGGCGGTGTTGTGGACAGGCGGGATCGCTGGCATTGCGGCGGTGTCATGGACAGGTGGGATTGCTGGCATTGCGGTGGTGTCGTGGACAGGCGGGATTGCTGGCATTGCGGGCCGGGTCATGGACAGGCGGGATCGCTGGCATTGCGGCGGGATTGCTGGCATTGCGGCGGTGTCGTGGACAGGTAGGATTGCTGGCATTGCGGCGGTGTCGTGGACAGGTGGGATTGCTGGCATTGCGGCGGTGTCGTGGACAGGCGGGATTGCTGGCATTGCGGCGGTGTCGTGGACAGACGGGATTGCTGGCATTGCGGCGGTGTCGTGGACAGGCGGGATTGCTGGCATTGCGGCGGGATTGCTGGCATTGCGGCGGTGTTGTGGACAGGTGGGATTGCTGGCATTGCGGCGGTGTCGTGGACAGGCGGGATTGCTGGCATTGCGGCGGGATTGCTGGCATTGTGGCGGTGGTGTGGACAGGCGGGATTGCTGGCATTGCGGCGGTGTCGTGGACAAAGACGGGATTGCTGGCATTATGGCGGTGTCGTGGACAGGTGGGATTGCTGGCATTGCGGCGGTGTTGTGGACAGGCGGGATTGCTGGCATTGCGGCGGTGTCGTGGACAGGCGGGATTGCTGGCATTGCGGCGGTGTCGTGGACAGGCGGGATTGCTGGCATTGCGGCGGTGTTGTGGACAGGCGGGATTGCTGGCATTGTGGCGGTGTTGTGGACAGGCGGGATTGCTGGCATTGCGGCGGTGTTGTGGACAGGCGGGATTGCTGGCATTGCGGCGGTGTCGTGGACAGGCGGGGTTGCTGGCATTGCGGCGGGATCATGGACAGGCGGGATTGCGGCGGTGTTGTGGTCAGACGGGATTGCTGGCATTGCGGCGGTGTCGTGGACAGGCGGGATTGCTGGCATTGCGGCGGTGTCATGGACAGGCGGGATTGCTGGCATTGCGGCGGTGTTGTGGACAGGCGGGGTTGCTGGCATTGCGGCGGTGTTGTGGACAGACGGGATTGCTGGCATTGTGGCGGTGTTGTGGACAGGCGGGATTGCTGGCATTGTGGCGGTGTTGTGGACAGGCGGGATTGCTGGCATTGTGGCGGGATCATGGACAGGCGGGATCGCTGGCATTGTGGCGGTGTTGTGGACAGGCGGGGTTGCTGGCATTGTGGCGGTGTTGTGGACAGGCGGGATTGCTGGCATTGCGGCGGTGTTGTGGACAGACGGGATTGCTGGCATTGTGGCGGTGTTGTGGACAGGCGGGATTGCTGGCATTGCGGCGGTGTTGTGGACAGGCGGGATTGCTGGCATTGCGGCGGTGTTGTGGACAGGCGGGGTTGCTGGCATTGCGGCGGTGTCGTGGACAGGCGGGATTGCTGGCATTGCGGCGGGATTGCTGGCATTGTGGCGGTTTCGTGGACAGGCGGGATT
This sequence comes from Scyliorhinus canicula, assembly GCF_902713615.1. Lineage (NCBI taxonomy): Eukaryota > Metazoa > Chordata > Chondrichthyes > Carcharhiniformes > Scyliorhinidae > Scyliorhinus > Scyliorhinus canicula. Next base: position 208,320,529 of record NC_052147.1, read on the forward strand.
GCTGGCATTGCGGCGGTGTCGTGGACAGGCGGGATCGCTGGCATTGCGGCGGTGTTGTGGACAGGCGGGATTGCTGGCATTGCGGCGGTGTCGTGGACAGGCGGGATTGCTGGCATTGCGGTGGGATTGCTGGCATTGTGGCGGTGTCGCGGACAGGCGGGATTGCTGGCATTGCGGCGGTGTTGTGGACAGGCGGGATTGCTGGCATTGTGGCGGGGTCATGGACAGCGGGATTGCTGGCATTGCGGCGGTGTTGTGGACAGGCGGGAGTGCTGGCATTGCGGCGGTGTCGTGGACAGGCGGGATTGCTGGCATTGTGGCGGTGTTGTGGACAGGCGGGATTGCTGGCATTATGGCGGTGTCGTGGACAGGCGGGATTGCTGGCATTGCGGCGGTGTTGTGGACAGGCGGGATTGCTGGCATTGCGGCGGTGTTGTGGACAGGCGGGATTGCTGGCATTGCGGCGGTGTTGTGGACAGGCGGGATTGCTGGCATTGCGGCGGTGTCATGGACAGGCGGGATTGCTGGCATTGTGGCGGGATTGCTGGCATTGTGGCGGTGTTGTGGACAGACGGGATTGCTGGCATTGCGGCGGTGTCGTGGACAGGCGGGGTTGCTGGCATTGCGGCGGTGTCATGGACAGGCGGGATTGCTGGCATTGCGGCGGTGTCGTGGACAGGCGGGGTTGCTGGCATTGCGGCGGTGTCATGGACAGGCGGGATTGCTGGCATTGCGGCGGTGTCGTGGACAGGCGGGGTTGCTGGCATTGCGGCGGTGTTGTGGACAGGCGGGATTGCTGGCATTGCGGCGGGATTGCTGGCATTATGGCGGTGTCGTGGACAGGTGGGATTGCTGGCATTGCGGCGGTGTCATGGACAGGCGGGATTGCTGGCATTGCGGCGGGATTGCTGGCATTATGGCGGTGTCGTGGACAGGTGGGATTGCTGGCATTGCGGCGGTGTCATGGACAGGCGGGATTGCTGGCATTGTGGCGGTGTTGTGGACAGGCGGGATTGCTGGCATTGCGGCGGTGTCATGGACAGGCGGGGTTGCTGGCATTGCGGCGGTGTCATGGACAGGCGGGATTGCTGGCATTGTGGCGGTGTTGTGGACAGGCGGGATTGCTGGCATTGCGGCGGTGTCGTGGACAGGCGGGGTTGCTGGCATTGCGGCGGTGTCGTGGACAGGCGGGATTGCTGGCATTGCGGCGGTGTTGTGGACAGGCGGGATTGCTGGCATTGCGGCGGGGTCATGGACAGGCGGGATTGCTGGCATTGCGGCGGTGTCGTGGACAGGCGGGATTGCTGGCATTGCGGCGGTGTTGTGGACAGGCGGGATTGCTGCCATTGCGACGGTGTCGTGGACAGACGGGATTGCTGGCATTGCGGCGGGATCATGGACAGGCGGGATTGCTGGCATTGTGGCGGTGTCGTGGACAGGCGGGATTGCTGGCATTGCGGTGGGATCATGGACAGGCGGGATTGCTGGCATTGCGGTGGTGTCGTGGACAGGCGGGATTGCTGGCATTGCGGCGGGGTTGTGGACAGACGGGATTGCTGGCATTGCGGCGGGATCATGGACAGGCGGGATTGCTGGCATTGCGGCGGTGTTGTGGACAGGCGGGATTGCTGGCATTGCGGCGGTGTTGTGGACAGGCGGGGTTGCTGGCATTGCGGCGGTGTTGTGGACAGGCGGGATTGCTGGCATTGCGGCGGGATTGCTGGCATTGTGGCGGTGTTGTGGACAGGCGGGATTGCTGGCATTGCGGCGGTGTCGTGGACAGACGGGATTGCTGGCATTATGGCGGTGTCGTGGACAGGTGGGATTGCTGGCATTGCGGCGGTGTTGTGGACAGGCGGGATTGCTGGCATTGCGGCGGTGTTGTGGACAGGCGGGATTGCTGGCATTGTGGCGGTGTTGTGGACAGGCGGGATTGCTGGCATTGCGGCGGTGTTGTGGACAGGCGGGATTGCTGGCATTGCGGCGGTGTCGTGGACAGGCGGGGTTGCTGGCATTGCGGCGGGATCATGGACAGGCGGGATTGCGGCGGTGTTGTGGACAGACGGGATTGCTGGCATTGCGGCGGTGTCGTGGACAGGCGGGATTGCTGGCATTGCGGCGGTGTCATGGACAGGCGGGATTGCTGGCATTGCGGCGGTGTTGTGGACAGGCGGGTTGCTGGCATTGCGGCGGTGTTGTGGACAGGCGGGGTTGCTGGCATTGCGGCGGTGTCATGGACAGGCGGGATCGCTGGCATTGTGGCGGTGTTGTGGACAGGCGGGGTTGCTGGCATTGCGGCGGTGTTGTGGACAGGCGGGATTGCGGCGGTGTTGTGGACAGGCGGGATTGCTGGCATTGTGGCGGTGTTGTGGACAGGCGGGATTTCTGGCATTGCGGCGGTGTCATGGACAGGCGGGATCGCTGGCATTGTGGCGGTGTTGTGGACAGGCGGGGTTGCTGGCATTGTGGCGGTGTTGTGGACAGGCGGGATTGCTGGCATTGCGGCGGTGTTGTGGACAGACGGGATTGCTGGCATTGTGGCGGTGTTGTGGACAGGCGGGATTGCTGGCATTGCGGCGGTGTTGTGGACAGGCGGGATTGCTGGCATTGCGGCGGTGTTGTGGACAGGCGGGTTGCTGGCATTGCGGCGGTGTCGTGGACAGGCGGGATTGCTGGCATTGCGGCGGGATTGCTGGCATTGTGGCGGTTTCGTGGACAGGCGGGATTGCTGGCATTGCGGCGGTGTCGTGGACAGGCGGGATCGCTGGCATTGCGGCGGTGTTGTGGACAGGCGGGATTGCTGGCATTGCGGCGGTGTCGTGGACAGGCGGGATTGCTGGCATTGCGGTGGGATTGCTGGCATTGTGGCGGTGTCGCGGACAGGCGGGATTGCTGGCATTGCGGCGGTGTCGTGGACAGGTGGGATTGCTGGCATTGCGGCGGTGTTGTGGACAGGCGGGATTGCTGGCATTGTGGCGGGGTCATGGACAGCGGGATTGCTGGCATTGCGGCGGTGTTGTGGACAGGCGGGAGTGCTGGCATTGCGGCGGTGTCGTGGACAGGCGGGATTGCTGGCATTGTGGCGGTGTTGTGGACAGGCGGGATTGCTGGCATTATGGCGGTGTCGTGGACAGGTGGGATTGCTGGCATTGCGGCGGGATTGCTGGCATTGCGGCGGTGTTGTGGACAGGCGGGATTGCTGGCATTGCGGCGGTGTTGTGGACAGGCGGGATTGCTGGCATTGCGGCGGTGTTGTGGACAGGCGGGATTGCTGGCATTGCGGCGGTGTCATGGACAGGCGGGATTGCTGGCATTGTGGCGGGATTGCTGGCATTGTGGCGGTGTTGTGGACAGACGGGATTGCTGGCATTGCGGCGGTGTCGTGGACAGGCGGGATTGCTGGCATTGCGGCGGTGTCATGGACAGGCGGGATTGCTGGCATTGCGGCGGTGTCGTGGACAGGCGGGGTTGCTGGCATTGCGGCGGTGTCATGGACAGGCGGGATTGCTGGCATTGCGGCGGTGTCGTGGACAGGCGGGGTTGCTGGCATTGCGGCGGTGTTGTGGACAGGCGGGATTGCTGGCATTGCGGCGGGATTGCTGGCATTATGGCGGTGTCGTGGACAGGTGGGATTGCTGGCATTGCGGCGGTGTCATGGACAGGCGGGATTGCTGGCATTGCGGCGGGATTGCTGGCATTATGGCGGTGTCGTGGACAGGTGGGATTGCTGGCATTGCGGCGGTGTCATGGACAGGCGGGATTGCTGGCATTGTGGCGGTGTTGTGGACAGGCGGGATTGCTGGCATTGCGGCGGTGTCATGGACAGGCGGGGTTGCTGGCATTGCGGCGGTGTCATGGACAGGCGGGATTGCTGGCATTGCGGCGGTGTCATGGACAGGCGGGATCGCTGGCATTGTGGCGGTGTTGTGGACAGGCGGGATTGCTGGCATTGCGGCGGTGTCGTGGACAGGCGGGATTGCTGGCATTGCGGCGGTGTCGTGGACAGGCGGGGTTGCTGTCATTGCGGCGGTGTCGTGGACAGGCGGGGTTGCTGGCATTGCGGCGGTGTTGTGGACAGGCGGGATTGCTGGCATTGCGGCGGTGTCGTGGACAGGCGGGGTTGCTGGCATTGCGGCGGTGTTGTGGACAGGCGGGATCGCTGGCATTGCGGCGGTGTTGTGGACAGGCGGGATTGCTGGCATTGCGGCGGGATTGCTGGCATTATGGCGGTGTCGTGGACAGGTGGGATTGCTGGCATTGCGGCGGTGTCATGGACAGGCGGGATTGCTGGCATTGCGGCGGATTTGCTGGCATTATGGCGGTGTCGTGGACCAGGTGGGATTGCTGGCATTGCGGCGGTGTCGTGGACCGGCGGGATTGCTGGCATTGTGGCGGTGTTGTGGACAGGCGGGATTGCTGGCATTGCGGCGGTGTCATGGACAGGCGGGGTTGCTGGCATTGCGGCGGTGTCATGGACAGGCGGGATTGCTGCATTGTGGCGGTGTTGTGACAGGCGGGATGCTGGCATTGCGGCGGTGTCGTGGACAGGCGGGATTGCTGGCATTGCGGCGGTGTCGTGGACAGGCGGGATTGCTGGCATTGCGGCGGTGTCGTGGACAGGCGGGATTGCTGGCATTGCGGCGGTGTTGTGGATAGGCGGGATTGCTGGCATTGCGGCGGGGTCATGGACAGGCGGGATTGCTGGCATTGCGGCGGTGTCGTGGACAGGCGGGATTGCTGGCATTGCGGCGGTGTTGTGGACAGGCGGGATTGCTGGCATTGCGACGGTGTCGTGGACAGACGGGATTGCTGGCATTGCGGCGGGATCATGGACAGGCGGGATTGCTGGCATTGTGGCGGTGTCGTGGACAGGCGGGATTGCTGGCATTGCGGTGGGATCATGGACAGGCGGGATTGCTGGCATTGCGGTGGTGTTGTGGACAGACGGGATTGCTGGCATTGCGGCGGGATCATGGACAGGCGGGATTGCTGGCATTGCGGCGGTGTTGTGGACAGACGGGATTGCTGGCATTGCGGCGGGATCATGGACAGGCGGGATTGCTGGCATTGCGGCGGGATCATGGACAGGCGGGATTGCTGGCATTGCGGCGGTGTTGTGGACAGACGGGATTGCTGGCATTGCGGCGGGATCATGGACAGGCGGGATTGCTGGCATTGCGGCGGGATCATGGACAGGCGGGATCGCTGGCATTGCGGCGGTGTTGTGGACAGGCGGGATCGCTGGCATTGCGGCGGGATTGCTGGCATTGCGGCGGTGTTGTGGACAGACGGGATTGCTGGCATTGCGGCGGTGTTGTGGACAGACGGGATTGCTGGCATTGCGGCGGGATCATGGACAGGCGGGATTGCTGGCATTGCGGTGGTGTTGTGGACAGGCGGGATTGCTGGCATTGCGGCGGTGTTGTGACAGGCGGGATTGCTGGCATTGTGGCGGTGTTGTGGACAGCGGGATTGCTGGCATTGCGGCGGGATTGCTGGCATTGCGGTGGTGTCATGGACAGGCGGGATTGCTGGCATTGTGGCGGTGTTGTGGACAGGCGGGATTGCTGGCATTGCGGCGGTGTTGTGGACAGGCGGGATCGCTGGCATTGCGGCGGGATTGCTGGCATTGCGGCGGTGTTGTGGACAGGCGGGATTGCTGGCATTGCGGCGGGATTGCTGGCATTGCGGTGGTGTCATGGACAGGCGGGATTGCTGGCATTGTGGCGGTGTTGTGGACAGGCGGGATTGCTGGCATTGTGGCGGTGTTGTGGACAGGCGGGATTGCTGGCATTGCGGCGGGATTGCTGGCATTGCGGCGGTGTCGTGGACAGGCGGGATTGCTGGCATTGCGGCGGTGTCGTGGACAGGCGGGATTGCTGGCATTGCGGCGGGATTGCTGGCATTGTGGCGGTGTCGTGGACAGGCGGGATTGCTGGCATTGTGGCGGTGTCGTGGACAGGCGGGATTGCTGGCATTGCGGCGGTGTCGTGGACAGGCGGGATTGCTGGCATTGCGGCGGTGTCGTGGACAGGCGGGATTGCTGGCATTGCGGCGGGATTGCTGGCATTGTGGCGGTGTCGTGGACAGGCGGGATTGCTGGCATTGTGGCGG